>NC_060267.1:83585164-83666688 GCF_021613505.1 Equus quagga
ATATAGTATATATAGTATGTATATATAGTGTGTATATATATAGTGTATATATATATAGTGTATATAGTATAGTATAGATATAGTATATAGTTGGTGAGCAGCGTGTAGGTCCGTGCCCAGGATCCAAACCGACGGACCCTGGGCCATCAAAGCAGAGTGCACAAACTTAACCACTCAGCCATGGAACTGGCTCCCTACTACTTTTTATCCATTCTGATATTGATGAGCATAACTTAAAATTTTTAACATGCATACTTGGTTTACAAAGTCCAAAGTTGCAGATATTATTTCCCTTGTTTCTAGCTTCTATTCTTGCTTTCGGAAAGTATGGAAAGTGTGCTCTTATTCTAAATTTTGATCCTTTGTGGATAACTTTTGTCCTTGGTTTTCTGCATTCACAAGATGTCTAAGTATGAATTTACTGTTATTATCCTGTTTGGACCTAGTATTTCTAAATCTGAAGATTCACATTTTTGATCAGTTCTGAAAATGTTAAGCCAGTAGCCTGTCAACTTAAGAGCAGTGAGGTTTCAAGCGTGATGGTAACACAAGCAAATAAATGTTTAAAAAAAAATTACTCTGCTGCTTACTGGTTGGCTACATTGGGCAAAACATTTTCTTTTTTTGAGGAAGATTAGTCCTGAGCTAGCTACTGCCAATCCTCTTCTTTTTGCTGAGGAAGACTGGCCCTGAGCTAACATCCATGCCCATCTTCCTCTACTTTATACATGGGATGCCTACCACAGTATGGCTTTTGCCAAGCGGTGCCATGTCTGCACCCAGGATACCAACTGGCGAGCCCTGGGCGGCCGAGAAGTGAAATTGCGCACTTAACTGCTCCGTCACTGGGCCGGCCCCATGGGCAAAACGTTTAAAGGCTGTGCCTCAGATTTCTCATCTGTACAATGGGGACAATAGCAATCTCTATTATCCTGCCTCAGAGAGCTACTTTGAATATCTAATAGAAGAATGTACTTGAAATTGCCTTACAAATTATAATATGCTATACAGATAGCACAGGATCTTCTTGTAGATGTTCAATAAAATTTTTATGAATGAATCTCAATAAATGTTTGTTGAATAAATAAACAAGTGTAGGATAATATTATTTAAATATTTTTGTTCTTTTTCTCCTTCCCCCACCCTCCATAAAGAAATGCAAGAATATCTGTATTATTCATGGGAGTGATTTATATATGCACATTATAGAATGTATATGAAAAATTGCCATGATGGTTTAGACATAAAATAGAACTTCACTCAGCTCCCAGTGCTGTTGATTTTCTAAAATACAAGCCATTCTTGCTACCATTGGTGGTGTTTAATGTTTCTAAACAACTGTTGTCTCTTTTGTCTGTACCAGCCATCAGATACATTGCATATCCTTGTCTTAGTATTCATTTTAAAATGAATTAATATATTTCCTGTGTCTCCAATTAGATTTTATGGATACAGTCTAACGGAAAGTTCATGGATTTAAAATTAGGCAGAGCTGGGACCAAATCTTGGCTTTACTGTTTCATGACCTTGTGATATTCAACAAGTCACTTTATCTTTCTCATCTCCTGTTTATTTTTTCTGAAAAATAAGCAAATAATTCACTTATGGAGTGCCCACCATGTGGATAATGATGTTTTAGATATTTGAGTTACTTAATTGGTATCCTTGTAGCAACGTGGCAATATAGATATTATCCCTGTTTTACAGGTAAGGATCCCGAGACTCAGAAAAGTAGAGTAACTTGCCCAAGGTCATAAAACTGGTATCCATCATAGCCAGGATTTTCACCCATTATAAAGCCTGTGCCTTCACTAATATCTGGGAAAGTGTTTAGCACAATGCTGGGTACATAGTTGATACTCAGTAAATGTAGGCTCTTTTTTAGGGCAGTGATAATGTTCTATAACTTTCTGCACTTGGCATTTTGCCCTGTACATAGTAGGTACTTATTCACTAATTGTTTATTGTCTTTGTTTATGCTGCTGTTCTTTTATTCACTGAATGTTGACTTTCTAGCCAAAGGGAAAGGACAGTCCCAAACTAGAGTGAATCTTAACACTGCCTTGGTTGAGGATATAATCAGCTTGGAAGAGGTGGATGAAGAAATGAAGTCTGTGATGGAAGCACTCAAGGATAATTTCAATAAGACTGTCAATATAAGGACCTCACCAGGTTAGTGACTGAACCAATGTTTCTGAGAAGGGTGTAGTGAAAAAAGCATGGCTTTGGCAGATCTGAATTTTACTCCTAGCTTTGTCACTTACTAACTGGTACCCATGGGCTGTTCCTTTACTTTTATGGTCCTCAGTTTCTGTGTCTACTTCCTATCTTATAGCTTTGGGATGGGTGTTAAAATAAGTGAGGTAACATATGTAATGGTTCTAGCTCAGTGCCTGGTACATACTTAACACAACATTTATTTATCCATTCAGCGAATATTTGCCTGCTATGAACTGCATTGTGCTGGTACACAATGGTGAACAAAAACAGGCATGGTCTTTGCTTTCATGGAATTACACTCTCAAAAGGTGGGAGTTACATTATGACTGTACTATAAACACTTTCTAGGTATTTAGTCTCTCAGTAACTGACATCTTTGGTCTGATTTTTCCAATTTGCACTATTTGGCCATGGTTATCTATTACTGGAAACCAAGTGGCTGCAAACATGCCCACCTGAGACATTTCCTACCTCTGAGCTTGACCAGGAAGATTCCGTTTGGGTTAATAACTTCCTGAAAGTGGCTTTTCTAAGTGGGAAATGTCAGAACTGTCTAGGAGAACTGTTTGCAGATGTGATGGAAGAAGTGAGTTGTCAGCTAATGGTGCAGGCAGGCAGGAAAAGTCCAATTGCTGTTAAATTGGCCTTTTGGAAATTGTCATCATCCTAGAGTCAAGCCTGGGACCCCCTCTGAAGGTATCTCTGGGAGCTTGGACTGCTCCCACTCACATCTTGGTTGAGATAGTTCATAAGGAAACTAGAAGATGTTTCATGAACTTGTTCTTAAGAAAACCAAGTGGAAAATATACAGCTGCATTTATAAATACCAGCAGAAACTTACTGAGTTCAGAGACGAGGTCCAATGTGAAGCCAGAAAACCATTTCGTCATTTGTCAACCTTTAGACTGGGGCATTTCTGCCTTTGCTGACAGTAGAGCATGCCATTCAATCTCTCCCAACTGTTTATTTTAAACTTGCTTATTATTTTAGGTATGAAACTGATAAAGTGCTTTGTCTCCCCTGTGCTTTCTGGCCTGTTAACATTCTGCAGCCGAAACCAGAGCGCAGTTTGAGAGGAGCTCAGGGAGAAATGTGATACTTAAAATTAGCCAGCAAGCTCCACTCTTGTTGAACTTAAAAAGATGATGGGCCTGGAAAAAGGTTGGGAGTGTAATTTGTTAAATGTTAACCTCTGAGAAAATGAGGGGCAGGAATGAGGCTGAGGGAGATTCTCGCTGGGGACAGATTGAGGGAAAAGGATTTGATGCATTATGTCGATATGGATTTAGGGAATGGGAACCACCGCAACTGCATACTGAAAAGCCCATATTGGGACTTCTGGGCAAAGGGTCTTATGGCAAATCGGGAAGGCTGAATTAAGATCTATTTTCAAAAGGCCTCCCGTTGGTATTTCCTCTTTGCTGCTTTCTTTTCAGTGTAGTTTTTCTGTAATGTTCTATGTAGAACTGAGGCCAGGAGGAAACTGGGTGAAACAGTCTTTTTTTGCCAGATTCTTCCATATCATCTTTCATTACTATGTGAACCAGCAGGCACTTTTCCTCTTACACCTTCGTCTGTCTACCAGCAATTTCTATTTCCAAGATTGTTGATTACTTTTAATAGTTGTCTGAGATACGAGTTTATTCATTTGTTTGTTCTTGACTTCTCTCTCCTTCATCCATCCATCCATACATTCATTTATTCATCACAGCATTATTGAGTACTTATTCTGTGCTGATTAATAGGTGTTGTAGATACAGAGAGAAGAGACATTGTCCCCACCTTCCAAGAACCTACAGCCTAATGTGAAGGAACAGACAAGTAAAGCAATGTGTATAAAACCATATAGCAAAGCAGAGTGGTGAAGACTGTGGCTTTGGAGTTGGTCAGACTTGGGTGTGAATTCTGGCCCCTTTATTAAGATCTCTTGTGACCTTGGGCAGGTTACTATCTGTACCTTGGTTTCCTCGTCTGTGAAATGGTGGAATTATCTCAGAGGGTTATTGTGATAGTGAAAGCAAGTAAATCATAGAAAGCGTTCAGCACAGTGTCTTGCTCATAGGATGTGTTCAACAAATACTAGTTACCGTTATCATTATTACAGAAACGTGCATAGGATGCTTGGAAGCTCAGAAGGTGGTTTGTAATCCAGTCTAGGAGATCGGACAAGATTTCTGAGATTAGATGCTGTTATAGCTGAGTGTTAAAGAATGAGCAGGAGTTATCTGAGCAGAGAAGGATGTTCTCAGTAGAGAGAAAAATATACACTAATGGTCCTGAGGCAAGAAAGAAGAGACTGTATTGGTGAAAGTGTAAGTCAGTTAGTTTGGTTAAGACATAGGAGAAAGTCAAGAAATAATAATAATAGTTAACATTTGTTGGGCACTTGTATATGCCAGGACACAGTCATAAGTGCTTTCCATAAACTGTTTCGTTTAATTCTCATAACAACCCTATGAGATAAGTACAATTTTTATGCCCCATTTGGAGATCAGGAAATAGACACCCAAAAGGTTGAAGGGATCTGCCCAGAGTCACACAATCAGGAGGTGGCAGAGTTAGTATTTGAACCCAGGTCGTTGGTCTTCAGAATCATGGAGACTTTCACCATTATGCCTCCTGAACTTTTACAGATTGAAGCCAGTGATGTCGACGACGTTCTGTCTTGTCGTGACATTGAATCTGGTTGAGTACTTCAAATCAGATCTTTGGGCCATAGCATGATACTGCATTTTTGCAATATTAGCTTGCTTGGACAACTCCCAATTTGTGTCAGAGACCCACTCCCCACCACTTTCTCTTTGTGTCTCAGTGTGAACCATCCTGGAGTGGTTCCTACTGTCAATGGTAAGGTTTTTCTTCTAGTTCTTGTTTGCATAGGAAGTCAAGGAGTTTGAATAATGCCCGTTTTCCATCTGTAACTGTGGCTTTATTTGCTTGCCTTCTTGGGTTTCTGAAAATTTTGCCCAGGGTTTTCCAGAATTCAGATGTGGATGGAGATGAGATCCAACATAACAATGAAATGTTAATAGTTGGTGTTTTTGTTTGTTTGTTCTTTCTAAAAGGGATCTACACCCAGAATCAAGGTGATATTAGGGAATAGTTCTAAACTTGGCTACGTGTCAGAATCATGTAGTGATCTTAAAAAAAATTGCAGACTCCCTCAAAATCGTACGCTCCTGAGCCCCTACAGCATCAGGATCTCTGGGGGTGGGGTCCAGGCATCTAAATAAAAGAGCTCCCTGGTGATTCTTCACACAGCCAAATTTGAGTTCCACTGGTGTATGGGAAAGAGGCTTGATTGGAATCAGAATTAAACACACCTGAATTTGGGGCTTGGCTCTTGATTGCTTTTTCTTTCCTTAGCTCTATGATCTTAGCCCATTAAACCTCCCCAAGTCTCGTTTTCTCACGTGTGAAGTGGAGATAGTAATAGAATGTTACCAGGGTAGTTGTAAGAACTGAAAATGCTAATAGGAAGTACTTTTTTTATGCTTATTTTTTGGTGCCTCTTGTTTCTTGATTGTTTATATTTAGCCATAATCCTGTAACGTAGTTCTTTTTTTTGACTGAGTTGGAAACCAAGTTACAGAGAAGATAAGTAACTTGCCTGAAGTTTCATAGTAAATGGCAAAGTTGCTGGACAGGTGACCAACTCTTTCCAGTTTTAGCTCGAAAAGTTCTGTGTCACAGGAAACCACTCAGGTCCCTGCAAAGCCACCCTAATGGCTGGTGAAGAATTCCAACTTAGTTCTGCCAACATTTCAAAGCCCTTGCCATCACATGACACTTCTATGAAAGCCCCTTGAATGGTCTTGCCACACTGATGAGGGATCCCTAAATATTAGTTGAATCTGAATTAGAGAGGGACTTAGATGTGGGTCTACTCAGGTCTCTCTGAATTCTAAGACCCTATAATTTTTATTTATTTAAAGATTTTTTTAAAAATTTTTTATTAAGATTATGATAGTTTACAACCTTGTGAAATTTCAGTTGTACATTGTTGTTAGTCATGTTGTGGGTACACCACTTCACCCTCTGTGCCCTCCCCCCACCCTCCCCTTTCCCCTGGTAACCACCGATCAGTTCTCCTTGTCTATATGTTAACTTCCACCTATGAGTGGAGTCATACAGAGTTCGTCTTTCTCTGTCTGGCTTATTTCGCTTAACATAATACCCTCAAGGTCCATCCATGTTGTTGCGAATGGGACGATTTTGTCCTTTTTTATGGCTGAGTAGTATTCCATTGTGTATATATACCATATCTTCTTTATCCAATCATCAGTTGCTGGGCACTTAGGTTGGTTCCACGTCTTGGCTATTGTAAATAACGCTGCGATGGGGGCTGGCCCCGTGGCCGAGTGATTAAGTTCATGCGCTCCACTGCAGGCGGCGCAGTGTTTCGTTGGTTTGAATCCTGGGCGCAGACATGGCACTGCTCATCAAACCACGCTCAGGCAGCGTCCCACATGCCACAACTAGAAGGACCCACAACGAAGAATATACAGCTATGTACCAGGGGGCTTTGGGGAGAAAAAGGAAAAAAAATAAAATCTTAAAAAAAAAAAATAATGCGATGAACATAGGGGTGCATGGGACTCTTGGAATTGCTGATTTCGGGTTTTTAGGATAGATACCCAGTAGTGGCATAGCTGGGTTGTATGGTATTTCTATTTTTGATTTTTTGAGAAATCTCTATACTCTTTTCCATAGTAGCTGCACTAGTTTGCATTCCCATCAGTAGTGTGTGAGTGTTCCCTTTTCTCCACATCCTCTCGAATATTTGTTATTTTTTGTCTTGGTGATTATAGACATTCTAATGGGTGTCAGATGGCATCTTAGTGTAGTTTTTACTTGCATTTCCTTGATGATTGTGATGTTGAACATCTTTTCATGTGCCTATTGGCTATCTGTATATCTTCTTTGGAAAAATGTCTGTTCATGTCCTCTGCCCATTTTTTGATTGGGTTGTTTGGTTTTTGGTCGTTGAGTTGTGTGAATTCCTTTACATATTTTGGAGATTAACCCCTTGTTGGATATATGATTTGCAAAGATTTTCTCCCAGTTGGTGGGTTATCTTTTTGTTTTGTTCCTGGTTTCGTTTGCCTTGCAGAAGCTGTTTAGTCTGATGAAGCCCCACTTGTTTATTTTTTCTTTTGTTTCCCTGTCTGAGTAGACATGGTATTCAAAAAGATCCTTCTAAGACTGCTGTCAAAGAGTGTACTGCCTATTATTTTCTGCTGCCTGTATTTTATGATTTCTGGTCTTATCTTCAAGTCTTTGATCCATTTTGAGTTAATTTTTGTGTATGGCAAAAATAATGGTCTACTTTCATTCTTTTGCATGTGGCTGTCCATTTTTACCAACACAATTTATTGAAGAGACTTTCCTTTCTCCATTATATGTGCTTAGCTCTTTTGTTGAAGATTAGCTATCTGTAGATGTGTGGTTTTATTTGTGGGCTTTCACTTCTGTTCTGTTGATCTGTGTGCCTGTTTCTGTACCAGTACCATGCTGTTTTGATTACTATAGCTTTGTAGTCTATTTTGAAGTCAGGGATTGTGATGCCTCCAGCTTTGTTGTTTTTTCTCAGGATTACTTAGCTATTCAGGATTTTTTGTTGCCCCATATGAACTTTAGGATTCTTTGTTCTATTTCCAGGAAGAATAAAAGACCCTTTAATTTTTCTTTTAGGATCCCTTGATCACATCACTGTGGTAACTGCTGATGGGAAGCTTGCTTTAAACCAGATTGGCCAGATCTCCATGAAGTCGCCACAGCTGATTTTGGTGAATATGGCCAGTTTCCCAGAGGTAAGGTGGCTTTGCTGAAAGGGTTCCTCTCCATGGTCTCTTTTGGAATGGAGGAGGCTGGGTCGAGTCAGGAGGAAGTATTCCCTCCAGCTTGGGATGTAACAGGAGAGAAGGCATAGTAAAGGGAACTTAAGGATAAGGAAAAGCTCTCTTCCTGTTTCTAAATTCCTGTTGTGTTAAAACTCAAACACCGTAAAGGCCAGGCAAGTAATTTGAATACTGAAATAGGCCCCATCTAAGAAAAACAATAGTGGCAATGCAGTGATGGGCACTTGGCCAACGTGGAGGGGGCTGTGGTAAACTGCAAGGCCTGTGCCCTGTCTGAAGGGAGCAGCCTCTGCCCAGCTCCTACTGATCATTGCCAGGCAGAAATGTAGGCCTGGTAATCAGTGTTGCCAGATAATGATTTTTATTTCCAGAAGAAGCCAGTGATCCCCATTTTTATGTAAGATCTTTGTTAAACGTTGATACGTAATTCACTTTTTTTTAAGACCATGAGACAGAATGTATTAATGGGCCATATTTGCACAGAGCACCTTATGGGGCAGGAGGAGGTATTAAAACTGTGGGCCACCAGTTTTTGCCCTCTTCATTTGCATTTGGAGCAGACCCTCCAAGAATTCACATTCCTTTCAAACTGGACTGACCGTTGCAGAATACTGCACAGAGCACAGTGCTTCCAGGCCTGGAAGATGGGTTGCATTAGATCATTGCAACCTTGAGACAATGGTTTCCAGTCTAGTTGAGGAAGATAAATGGGCTTTTCCTTATTGGTCTAGTAGGAATTGACCTGGATTGGGAGTCCTAGAGAACCTGGAGTCTGGTCCCATCTCTACTGCCAGTGAGCTCTTTGACATCCATTTCCTCATCTGTTAATATGAGGTGAAGGAATCTGAAGTCCTTTCCTGTTCTGATTGTCTATTTTGGAGTTCTATCCCAAAGACACAGATCAAAGTTGAACCTGCTGGATTTGACAAACTAGGTTAGAGAGATGAGTAAGGGAAAGCTCTTGCTATGAACAGATTGTTTCAAATTAGAGGGCTCTTGTAGCTAGTGTACCATGCACACTTGTGGGGGACTATTCCTCCCCACTCCCATTTCATTCTCCATACTACGGCCAGAGTGAACTTTTAAAAATATATGTTGGATCATGTCATTCCCATGCTTTAAATTTATCAGTGAATTCAAGTAATCTTTAAGAGAAAGATTATTGTGGCCTAGAAGGCTTTGCATGATATTGCCCCTGCCTGTCTCTCCAGTCTCTCCAGTCTCATGTCACTGTCATTCTTGCATACTGCTCTAGCCATGTTGGCCTTTCAGTTTCTCAAACACACCACACCATTTGCATCCTCCGGGCCTTTGCATATGCTGTTCCCTTTGCCAGGAACACTCTTGCCTGACTAATTGCCACTCATATTTTGGATCACAGCTTAAATGTGACTTTCTCAGGGAAGTCTTCCCTAATCTACCCAATCTAAATTATTCCATCACACTGATCTCTTATACAGCACAGTTCTTTTTCTTCATTGCACTTGTCATTAATAATTATACATTTATTTATATCTTTATTTTCCATCTCACTTTCACTAGATTGTAACCTTGGACTGTAGAAATCATATCTAATTTTTTCATTGTGTCCAGCACCTAACGCAGTACCTGGCACATGGGAGCACTCAGTAAATTTTCCTCAAATGGATGAATACCTGTCATTAGGTTGGTGGAAGCGGGGCACTCATTCCTGGTGTTACTGAGGAGCAGAGAAATGGACGAAAAGGGAACTATTAACTCTTTCCCTTTCTGGCTCCCTCTGAACTGCTGAGGCCTCTCCACCTTATTCATCTAATCCCACAGGCACTGCGGGCCAATTTAGGGAATAGCCTCCTAATTACACAGCTTGAAGGCCTCATCAGGCAGATTGCTTTTCAGAGCCAGCCACTTCTGTTATTAAATGGCAAATGGCATTCACAGAAGAAGTACCTGATTGGCCACCAGAGCATCTTATGAGGCAGGAGGAGGTATTAACAGCTTAATTTTTTCTCAGGAAGTTGGAGTATATCTTCATTTTCAACCAAAGCATCTTTACTCTTTCTCCAAGTTGAAATTCTATGGGTTTTGGAAAAAACCTTTACACGCATCTCAGTAGAGAGGTTCTTTACAAGGACAGGGTGAGGAAGTGTGAGTTACATTGTCTTTTGAATTCCTTTATCTCATCTGGTGTATATATTAAACAAAGAGCTCTAACTAAACATTTCCTTCCTCCGGTTTAGAAGCTGTCCATAGAGTACCCAGGTTCATAGCTTCAAAATGCTGAGCTAATCCTCTCTGTGTTTATGTAATTCCTTTCTGTTTCACATGCACTTGGCTTTCTTTCCAAACCCGAGCATTTCTGTGTCATGCTGTAGTGACACGACACAGATTTACATGCATAATCTTTTCAAATGCATTGAAGACAGAAAACTGTGTTGCATTTGTTTAACATGTGTCCTGCTTGATAAATGAGACACACGGTTGCTGCCTTCCATAAACTTGCCTGCAGCTAGAGTTAATGATGGGAAAGAAAAGAAGGGAGTAAAAACCACAGCATGATTTGAACAAGGCAAATGAAAAAAAATTCTGCAGGCTCCATTATTACACTTGTGGAAGGGAGAAAGCTAATGTGTATTGAGTGTCTACTGTGTTGCCAGGCACTACTTTCTCATGTTTTGTTTCACGTGATCAACACAGGTACTCTCTAAAATTAAGCATTATTTAGTCCATTTTTTAGACAAGGAAACTGAGGCCCAGAGAAATAAAATATCTCTTCTAGGTTCAACTATTGTGATAGAGCCAAGATTTGAACATACAGCTGTTTGACACTAAAGCCTGTGCTCCTTTTACCATTCATTAATTCAACATAGCTTTTTTTGAGTCCCTGCAAGTTATTAGTTTTTATTTGAGGTGCTGGAATTCATTAATGATTAAGACAGACAAGGTCTTTGCTTTCATGGAGCTTACGTTCTAGGGACTCATTGGGCTCTAAAGAAAATGGAAGGCCAGTAATTGAAATGGCCCTAACCAAGTGGACTTGAACCCAAATTGCCAAGGACTTGTTCACTTGTGTACAAAAGTTTTATCATCTTTTGTCCTTTAGCATAGATTAGCTAAAGAATAGCCATAGCAGACATTGCTAATTGATCACAGCACTTTTTCCTGCCTGCCCCCAGGTGGAGTCTCTGATCTTTCTCAACACAGTACTTCCATCAGCCACAAGCAGTTGTCAGTGTTGCCTTCTGAAAACAGCCTTATTTACTCTGGGGTACTAGTGAGCATCCCTCAGTGAGGGGATAAAGGCTAAGATAAGAGATGGAAATTGATAGAAATACATGCCTTTTTGGCTGAACCATGAGTAGTTCAGAAATCATGTTGGGAAAATGACTAATACCCTGTATCCTACCACATCAAATTAAAATATACATATTTAGGATATTTTAGAAGAACTTCCTCTTTTAGCAGGTTTCTTTGCAAAATGAAACCTCTCTTGATTTTCATTTTTCTGCTTATGAAAGGACATTGAATAAGTAAAGTATAAAATAAGTTTTGGGGATTATGTACATAGAGTAAGGAGGTGAATTTTTGTAACAGATCTGAGCCACTTCATTAGTATACTCATTCATCAAGCTTTTACCGAGCACTTACCATGTACCCGGCATTAACCTTGTACTGGGAAGATGTAAATATCGAGACAAAGTTCCAGCCCCGCTTGGTAGCGGCAGTGGGTGCTCCCCTGCCTACAAGGGAAGATCGTATGGAGACTTTTGGGACAGACTGGGCAAGGGAGGCATGGTGAGCAGTGAGTTATCAGTCATTCAGTGAGGTGCTTCAGAAGAGGACGACTGGGGGACTTCAAATCAGGCCACCCCTTCAAAGTGGAGATGCTTTAGAAATCTGCGTTTCATTGTATTAAGGAAGATGGCAGTTCTTTTGCACAGGAAAATTTCATTTCTTTATCCACCTCTTTTATTTACCTTGGCCATACCCTTTATACACCAGACCTAATTCCAAATTATTTTTAGCTATGTTAAAAAAATCAGATCCCTTCTGCCACAATTTCTGAATACTTTGAGCTAGTGGATCTGAAAGAAAATATAGACAAAATAACATCATTCGTCAGAGAGTTGAGGAGCCTAGAGTCTCCTAACTCTGCCAGTAACTGGAAGCAGGGTGGGTGAGGCCCTCCCTCCACTGCTCTTGGCTCTCAGGGAAGACCTTGTCTGTGCTTAGAGATGTGACCTTATAGGTCCCTGTCTACATAAGGGAGGTACTGTACTTGGTTATGTGAGAGATCCCTTCCAGCTCCAATAGTCTGTGGTCAGAGGGACAGTTTTAGGGATTTACTGTTTTAAGCAGTGGGTCTGCAGTCTCCCAAGGCGATGATTCATCTGCATGTATAAGTTCCAGTTTGTTCTTTGACCTTAATGGTAACGCTTCATGTCCTTGTAGAGTTAAAGTAATTTAAAAAAGGAAAGGATAAGCTTTTTAGGCACTCCCTCACAAAACAAAACAAGTAAAATAGGTGTGCAACAAACCTCATTAATTTAAACCAGAAAGTTCAGGGAGGAGCTCAAGGCCAAGAATTGGCCCCGTGAATCTCAGTGATGTGGGCTGGCTCTGGTCAAACCTAAAATTCTTTTGAAAATGTCAGAGGCCTTGTTTTATGAATTCCACATTGTTATGCCAGTGAAAGTTTCTCTCTTCCGCGCTCCTTTCTTTTATCCTTATCCTTCAGGATTGTATACCAGGTGTGGTTACAGTGTTGCTTGAGGTGAGGCACTTTGGGAAATCAATGTACTCTGTGCTGCCTGGCAAACAGGACTGTGTCAGAGAAGACCCTGGAAGATGTCAGGCAGGACAACAGTGCATCGGCTAAGTGATGACTTCAGCTCAGTCTTGTTTTGCGGGTTTGTGCATTCTTACCTTTATGTAATAAATTTACATGATAACACCCCTTGCCTGGGTGTTACCATGTGCCAGGACAGAGCAAGATGCATTGGTCATGTTATCTCATTTAATCCTCTCTGAGGTATAGGTACCACATGGTGTCAGATTACGACATGGGAGCTCAAAGAAGTCAAGCTTGTTGCCCAGGGTCACATGGCTAGCAAAGTAGGGATTTGAACTGAGAGCCTTCTGACTCTAAAGCCCATGCTTTTAACTAGTACACTGTACTACCTTTCCTGGAGCACACGCCAGCAGAGACTCATTCCTCCTTCCAAAACGTAAGTGAGTGTAGATGCGAATGAGTTAAATTTATTTACTTATTCCAAATCGGCACTGGTATATTTTGAGTGTAAAATGTCAACTGGAATTTTTAATGTATAAAATCTTTCATCTGTCTTTACACCAATCTTTGCACAGACCAGCCCCCCTCCCTTGAGGATTTATTGTGGTTTTGATCTGTGTTGCCTCAAACCATTGAAATCTTTTCAAAGAAGCAGAGCTGTTTTCTTTTATTTTTTCCTTCTCTTTGCTTTTTTTCCTCCCGCAGTACACTGGTACCAGGAGTGGACATAGTTTGCTATTCAGCTTGATCAAAGCACTCTACACCAATGTAACTTCCTGATCTTACTGGTAACAGAACTAAATGTTTCCATGTTCTGCCAAGATGGGTTGCCAGTTATCGACAGAGGGCTTACATCTGGTAATAATTATTTACTAATTCTGTTTACCTTTTGATCTGGTTTTCAGTGTACAGCTGCAGCTATCAAGGCTATAAGAGAAAGTGGAATGAATCTGAACCCAGAAGTAGAAGGGACACTAATTCGGGTACCCATTCCCAAGTAAGTTTGGCTGAAATTCACATATTTTGATGCAGTGGGGCAGTTGTCCTTTGAAGGAAACTAACACCCAATGGTACTGTTAGGCCAGTAGCATGCCTTACCTGTACCTCTTATCTTGGCAAACTCTGACATCTTTTAAGATCCACTTTACTGATTCAGAAATATTTATTGAGTACCTACTCTGTACTAGGGGCTGGAGATGCAGCAGTAAACCTGGCAAAGTCCTTGTCCTCCTGTAGTTTACATTCTGGTCGAGAAGATAGGACACATAAATACATAAAATCATTCCAGATAACAAAATGCTATGAAGAAAGAAAGGGCGGTGGGATCCAATAGAGAGTGACTGGTTGAGGGTGCTGGTGGCAGGGACAACTTTAGCATGAAAGGACTCTTTAAGGAGGTAACATTTTTGCTGAGGGCTGAATGATGAGGAAGCACGAGCCTGGGGGAAGAGCTTTCCAGGCACAGTGAACAGTCAGCAAGCACAAAGGCCCTGCGTCAGAAAAGACCTTGATGCTTGTAATCTCTAACCCATGTTTCTTGAAGAGCTGGTTTTACATTAGTCCTTGCTTGTTGAAGAATTTTAAGCATAAGAACAGAATAGAACTTACAGTTTTAAATGAATAAGAATGAATGTTTATTTTTAAATTCAAAAAGGAAAGAAATGATGAGACCTTGGCATGTTTGAGAGAGAAAGGCAGTGTGTCTGAAACTCAGTGAAGGAGGGAGAAAGTGTAGGAGAGGGTTGGGCTGATGAGTGGAGGCTAATGGTTTTCCTTGCCTGGTGAGGAGTTTGGGTTTAGTTCTAATTGTAATGGGAAGCTGCTGGAGGAATTTAAGCAGAGGAGTGACCTGATCTGATATTGACTTTTAAGGGGTCTCTCTGGCAGATGAGTAACAAATGGGGTGTGGAGGGACAGAGCAGACACGAGGAGAATAGTCAGGAGGTGCCTGCAGTAGTCTAAGTGAGACAGAAATCTTCCCAACTTCCATTGCAGGTAGAATTAGTTTCTCCTTCTGCAGTCTCATTTCTTAATTATCTTTATGTCTTTATTCCTACGCAGTGCCTCACATATAGCAAGTTCCAAATAAGTGTTGGATTAGTTCAATCAGTCATTCAACAAATATTAATAAAACACTAACTACATGCCAGGCACTTTCCTTTTTTTTTTTTGCTTTTTCTCCCCCAATTCCCCCAGTACCTAGTTGTATATTTTAGTTGTGGGTCCTTCTAGTTGTGGCATGTGGGATGCCGCTTCAACATGGCCTGATGAGCAGTCCCATGTCCACGCCCAGGATCCGAACCAGTGAAACCATGGGCCACTGAGGCGGAGTGTGTGAACTTAACCACTCTGCCATGGGGCCAGCCCCCGCCAGGCACTTTCCTACTTGTTGAGATATAACTATAAACAAAGCTAACAAAAAGCCCCTGTCCTTCTGGGGCTTACCTTATAGTTGAGCAGGCACAGCAAATAGAAAAACAAATAAATACATAATGTAATGTCACGTGATGTTAAGGACTGTGAAGAAAACTAAGCAGAAAGAGGGGATAGAGAGAGCTAGGGGTTTTATTGTAGACAGGAAAGTTCAGGAAGGAAGTGACATTTGAGCAAAGACCAAAGTGAAATGAATGAATGAAGCTTCCAAATAACTAAAAGGAAAGTGGAGTGTAACACTAGTCAAGAGTCTTTTTCGCGCCACACATCACCATGTAATCCTTTACATATATCGCCTCATTTGTCACACAATCCCTGTCAAGTTGGGATTTTCCAAGTATAGAAATCTAGGCTCAGAGAGGTAAGTAATATCTCTGAGGTCACACAGCTTATGCTAAAGCTGGGACCTAAACCCAAGTTTAGTTGATTCCAAAGCCTCATGATGCACCCATGCTGGCAACAGTAATTAATCCCAACACTGAGAGTTAAGGAACTTTCCCAACTGAAGTTTTCCTGCCTCGTGGCCGGAAAATGGCCGTCTTATTCCATTGTGTTCTTGGTATCTATAAGTCAGAATTAACACTCTGCTTTGAAATCATATGAATTGGGAACAATATAACCTCATGTTTAAGAACCAGGTAGGCCTGGATTCAAGTCAAGAACCTGTTTGCTTGGTTAGTTTGTTGATTTGCTCAGTAGATTTTCTACAAGTGTATCATGTGCCAGGCTCTGTGCCGGGTGCTTGAGGGTGTACAGACCTGATGTTTGCCGTCGTGACTGTGGCGCAGGCTGTGCCAGGCTCGTTGTTTATAGTACCTGCAGCTGACTTGTGGAATTTGCTATTACCCACAGTTTATAGATGAAAAGATTGAAATTCAGAGAATTAAGGGGCTTGCCCAAGATCCCATGGCTGGTAGGTGGCAGTCAGGATTTGAATCCTGTTTTTCTGTTACCAGAGTACAGGCTCTTTCTCCAGTGCTCTCTGTATAGATGAGAAATTCTGGAAAGTCCTAAGTGTATTCATGGACATTAGAAGCAAGACTTGGAAGTGGAATGGATAGTAGTCAGCAGGTTTATTTTTTAGTTCTTGCTCTCCAGTCTCTGTGAAATCTTGGAAAAGCCGCTTAACCTCCCTGAGCCTTGGTTTCCTCATATACCAGATGAAGGAGTTGTTCTCAGTGGCCTGCAGGTTCTTTCTGGAGCTCAAAATTCTGTGATGCTTGAGTTTATGCTGCTAAATACTCATTGCTGACTCGGATTCTTCTTAGAGTGGCCCGATTGTGTACCATATTTTTCTTTCAAAGATCTAGTTGACATAATATGCACCTCTGCAGCCCCACAGGACTTAATGATTGCCCTTGTGCATTGTATCTAAGTTTGAAGGATCAGTGAGTTTAACTTGAACTTCCAAAGACTTGGAGATCTGTTACATTATATTTTACATTATTTTATGTTGGTTACTGGGCGTAATCCAAGAGAAAGTTGACGGACCAAAACCGTCTGCTTCTGCAAACCTCATTTTTTATATACTTTCTTCCCTTTGACAAGGTGGTAAGGTCATGAGGCCCCTTACTGAATTATACATTTGGTAGGTTTCCAGATAAAAAATGAATGATCTGTTCTTTATTATGGAGGCTGTGTCGTGTGAGAGGATAAATGTTGATTCAGACGTAAAGAGGACCAAGGTTTCTATTTGATTTTGGCAGTGACTTCCATATGACTCTGGGTACGCCACCCTAGCGACTTGCTGTCTTCTCCTTCCTTATTTGTAAGATAAGTGAAATAATATGTAAAGATACATAGAGATTTGGTGGGATCAGTAGAGAAAATAGATTAATTAGTATGATTTCCGTAGAGGAAAGAAGTTATATAAATATAAGATACTAATATTTCAGTGAACTTTTAATTTTCTAGATATATATAGTTTTACTTTAGGAGGAAGGAGTGAGGAAGGGAACTAATCTGTTGAGCACCTACTATCTGCCAGGAGCTGTTAGGTGTTCGACATATGCGGGGAAAGTGGAAAAGTATAATGGTAAATTTGTGCCTTGGTGTCACAAAAGCATGAAATTGAGTTCTGGCTCTTCTGCTTTTTAGCTGTGTGACAATGGCAACTGTCTCCACCTCTCTGAATCTCAGAGAGCTCATCTATAAAATATTTACAGGACTTGCCTTTTATGATTACTGGGAGATTTCAGTGAGATACTGTACACAAAGCTTTTGATGTTTAACAAGCACACCATTAATGCTAGCAAATGTTCCTTCCTTCCTTTTCATAAAGGTAGGAGCATCATTCCCTTTTAAGGGTGAGGAAACTGAGATTCACAGAGGTGAGGCTTTGGGTCTGGGTCACACAGCTGGGAATTGGCAGAGCTGTGAAGAGGAAAATAACACCCTAAAGCTTGTGTTAGGAGTTTGGGAGGTAGGCAGGAATCAGAAGCATAAGTTCCTAGGATGAGTTTCTGATTATAAAATTTTAAATTTAGTTCTAGGAAAATTTCCCTTTCCTGATTGATCATGATTCTTCCTTTGCCTGGTGATAGTCTGCAGGTTTGCTTTTTTGCCTTAACCCTGGATGCCCAGAGCTAAATTTTATTTTCAATTGCAGCAGATCTCAGCTCGGACCCTACCCTCTTTACACTCCTCTGATTCTTAGATTCTTATTTAAATGAGTCTACTGAGGATATGACTTTTACTATAATCTGCCTCTGATCCTTTTGGGAAGTAGGTGGAACGTGAATCCTAGATAACTCTGAGTTTTGTTTGTCCCCACTGACAATGTGCATAGCTTTTGTTTTCTTCTCTGGCCAGTATTCTTTCATTTAGAGAAGTCAGTCAACTGGATGGATTCTTTGAACATTCCTGTTAATCAAGATTCACTGAAATAGTTCCTTGTACTTTTCTTTCCTCTTTATGTAATCAAATTTGAGTACTGTGAACCACCTACACTGCAGGTGTAGAGCCTGGAGGGGCCATGCTGAATGCTTATAGTTTCTCCCTGAGTTCTCGCAGCACTACCAGGAGGTCAGGAGACTCTTCTACTCGATGACTGACGAGGGACCTGCAGCTCACAGCAGTCAATGCCCAAAGCCATACAGCTACCAAGAGACAGAAGCAGGATTAGAACTCCGGTCTTTTTTACTTCCTTTTCCCCTGTTCTTCTCCAATGGCAGGTCTCTCTGGAATATCAGTCTTTCACTTCGTAATCAGGGATGCTGAAAAGTTTTGAGCCGGAGTTCATTTTGATTGGCCAGATTTTTGCCCCCACCCCATTCACATCTTCATTATGCCCCCAGATAAACAAACACTCCCTTATTCATTGTTGTATCAAACATCAATGAGAAAACCACTCAAAGCAGAACGAGGCTGCTTTGGTTTGAGAGCACTGAGTTCATGTCTGACTTTAAATAAATGTGTAAGGAATCATGAATTCACTGAAGAAACAGAAGTACATGTGATTGACTCATTCCCCACTGAGGTTGCATTCTTCCTTGCTTGTCTGCCTTTTTCATTATTTTTCATCAATGTCTGCATTGGGTTTATTTTAAGTAGCATTAAAAAATTAAAACACCTCTGTCCTGGTCTCCCTTGGGAACCACTTTTAGCACCTTGATTTTCTGGATTTTTTTCTATGCAAATTCAAACACATGTCTATATCTCTTCCACTTTTCCTGTAATGATACGGGATTATATTATACATACTGTAATGTACTTTTTTAAAACATTGTATCATTACTCTCTCTGATGAGAATTCTTCCCTACTCCTTTTACAGGATGCATAGTGTTTGCATTTGATGTATAGCATTAACTAGTTCCCAATTGTTGAATATCTTGGTCCTTAAGAATTTTCTCTTTTACTAAAGTGTTATAATGGTCCTCTAAGGCTTTGCTTCCTGTTCTTCTGTTGGGAGTGGGAAGTGGTAGAGGGGTGATTATAATTGGGAAGAAGTGAGCGGAATGTGGGGGGCCTTGGTGTAGCTGTTGCTGCTTGATTATCTCAGTGTTTGTTTACCACAGCACACTGCATATTGCTGAGCTTCTTAGAGACGTGGACATTTCAGGGCCGGACAGCCATCTGCTGCGCTCCTGAGTGACCCCTCCAGTGGTCCTCAGACCCAAACTTGATATCACTCTCTTCGGAAGCCCCGCTGGTATTTGAATGGCTTTCTTAGCTCACTGTGGCAATGTAATATTAAGCAAAGTGACTGTTTACTAAGTGTAAACTATTTTCTAGGCTCTATGCTATATTATTTAACTTACTGTATTCTCTTATTCCCTATTTTTTGTAAATGAACTAAGTAAGCCTAAGAGAGGTTAAATACGTTGCTCGAGTTCATTTAGCTAGTAAAGATAGAGTTGCGCAGGATTTAAATGTGGGTGTGCTTGACTTCAAAGTCTGTTCCTACATCTGTGGACTTCTAAGAGCACTTTTTGTTTTTGTAATAAGGGGCAGCAATTGGTATTTTTAAAAATTTAATTATATGTCAATCCAAACCATGTGGAACATAATTTCCAAAGCTCAAATCAGGATTCATAAGCTGAAAGTGAATTTGTGTGCCACTTTTTGGTGTGAGAGGCAGTCTAGACTATAAGGT
The DNA here is from genome assembly GCF_021613505.1 of Equus quagga. NCBI lineage: Eukaryota > Metazoa > Chordata > Mammalia > Perissodactyla > Equidae > Equus > Equus quagga. Next base: position 83,605,045 of record NC_060267.1, read on the forward strand.
ATTTGTTTTGGGTTTTTTTTTTTAAATCACCTTTATTATTAAGGTGTAACTTACATACAAAAATAAACCCATTTCAAGTGTACATGATGATGAGTTTTGACAAATATATGTGTCCCTGTAACCACTACCTCAATCAAGATATAGAACAATTCAGTCACCCTAAAAGTTCCCCTGTGTCAGTCTCCTCTCATCCTCTGGCCCCAGCCAAACACTTAACTGCTTTTATGAGGATATAAAATTTTTATGTTGAAATGTGAAACTTCTAAGACATTCGTAAATTTATTCAACAGATATTTATTGAGCACCTACTATTTGTCAGGCATGGTTCCAGACATGGAACATACAGCAGTGAATAAGCCAGACAAAGCTTCCACCCTTATGGACCTTCTGCTGGGGAGATGGACAGTAACACACACATACAGTGTGTTTGTCAGATAGTCATATTTTTCTCTCTTTGGAGAAAAATAAGGCAGTGAAAAGAAATAAAGGATTGTGGATGGGGATAGTGGGGGTGGTGCAATTTTAGGCAGAGTGTTCACAGAAGGCTTCAGGGGGAAGGTGATATTTGAGCAGACAGCTGAGGATGTGAGAGAGTGAACTATGCCGATTTCCAGCACTGAGGCAGAGGAAACAGTAAGCACAAAGGCCTAGAGCTGGGCATCTGCCTGGGGTGTTCAAGGGATAGCAAGAGTGCTCCTGTGGCTGTAGCAGAGCAAGGGAGGGGCAAGAAATAGGATTTAAAGTCAGAGTGAAATGGGGAGGCCAAGATCTTGTAAGGTCTTTGTATTAGGGTTCTCCAGAGCAATAGGACCAATAGGATATAAATGCATATGTATATCTATATATAAAGAGATTTATTATAAGGAATTTCTTATGTGATTATGAAGGCCGACAAGTCTCAAGACCTGCAGTCCAAAAACTGGAGACCCAAGAGAGCTGATGGTGTAGTTCAAGTCCAAAGGCCAGGAGGCTTGAGACTCAGGCAGAGCCAGTGTTTCAGTTTGAGTCTGAAGGCAGGATAAAACCAGCATCCCAGTTTGAAGGTAGTCAGGCAGGAGGAATTCCTGCTTATTCAGGGGAGAGTCAGCCTTTTGTTCTATTCAGGCCGTCAACGGATTGACTGAGGCCCACCCACATTAAGGGAGGTCAGTCTGCTTTACTCAGTCTATTGCTTTAAATGTTAAACTCATCCAAAAAGAACTCTCATAGAAACACCTAGAATACTGTTTGACCAAATGTCTGGGCACCGTATGGCCCAGTCAAGTTGACACGTAAAATTAACCATCATAGTCTTAAAGACCATTATAAGGATTTTGATTTCTACTTGAAATGAAAGAGGAAATCACTGGAGGGTTTTGAGCTAGGGAGTGACGTGATCGGACTTAGATTTTGAAAGGATCATTTTGGCTGCTTTTTTGAGAATTATACTGTAGGAAGGTGAGGGTGAAAGCAGGGGACCAGTTAAGAGCTATTGCAGTAATCCATGATGGTGGCCTGGGCTAGTGTGGTGATGGTGGAGTTGGTAAAAGAAGTCAGATTCTGGATACATTTTAAAGGTAAAGCTGCCAGGATTTGCTGACGGATTAGTTGTGGATTGGACTCAAAGATGACTCCAGGATTTTTGGCCTGAGCAACTGGAAGGATGGAGTTGCCATTTACTGAGATAGGGCAGACTGTGGGAGGACAGATTGGGCGTGAGGGAAGAGCAGGTTTTGTCCATATTTATTTGAGATACTACTGGACATCCAAGTGGAGAGGTCAAAGAGGCTGTTAGATAGAGTTCAGAGGACAGGTATGGGCTAGAGAGAGAAATCTGGGAGACGTGGGCATGTAGAAGAGGGCTTGGAATTCGATGAGATTATTTTAGAGGGTAAATGTAGATAATGAAGGGGGGGGGGGTTGAGAACTGAGCCCTGGACACTTTACTTCAAGGTTTATGGGTCAGGGCGATGAGGAGGAACCAGCAAATGAAACTAAGTGGCTGGAGAACTAGGAGAGTGTGGGGTCCTAGAAACCGAGGGAAGTGTTTCAAAGAGGAGGGAGCCATCAGCTGTACTGAGGGGTGGAACTCATATTGTTGATGAGTCAAGGAAGAGAACATCTGAGAATTGATCATTGGATTTAGCAACCTAATTTATTTATCACTTAATCACTGGGTGTGAGGAAGCACAAGGGCTTTGGGGTTAGACAGACCCAGGTTCGAATCCCTGTTCTGTCATTCTCTGGGTATGTCAGCTTGGGTCCTCTGAGAAGCAGATGCCGGGACAGAATTAGATGTGCAAGAGATTTATTGGAGGTAAGGCCTGTGAAAGAAACAGGGTGCAGGTCTGTTGCTGGTGAGGAGAGGAAAAGAGGAGGATTGGGTAGAAGGAGACCCACCTTGCAGCGCACCTCTGAGAACATCAGCCAGGCTTTTCCTGAGCCAAGGTTGCCCGCTTAAGGAGTCTCTGCTGTGTATGGTATTGGCTGGGCGCAGCCTGGGGAATGTGCCCTCTGCAGTGACCTTGGGCAGGTTGCTTAATTTTTTGAAGCTTCAGCCTCCTTATCTGTACAATGGGAATAAATTCTATGGTTTTGAGGAATAATAGGATATTATATGTGATGTTCCTAGTGTGAGGCCTGATGTGTTACAGATGCTTAATAAATTTTAATTCCTTTTTCTTATAGCATTTATTATCTAATTCTCCTGGTTAAGGAGTTCTTGGAAACATTCTTTTTCTGATTATTTGGGAGTAAAACCAATCATATTTTATTTCTGTTTGCTGATTTCTCTTTTAGTCCTTAACGGTCTCTTTCCCTCTCTTCCTCACTAGCCCCCTCCCCCAACCCCACGTTCATTTTTTTCCCTATCTTTTCTCCATTTTTAGGGATGGGAGGAGTTGAGTCATTATGTTGTAATTATCTTGGAATTTAAGTTGCTCAGGAACACTGTAGTTTGATTGTTAATGAGCACTTGGTTTGTTCTCTGAATATGAATTATGATGAACAAGACCTCCTGGAAGGTATATCCCAAATAAGAAAATCTGATGATGAGTCCTGCCTGTGGGGTGAGGTTTGCTTTGTGTTTCTGGAAAGGCTGAGGGACCTTGGCTCTTCTAGACACCCTCAGCCCACTGAACTGCTCCCCAAGGCCTCGCAATAGTTGGATAATTACCATCATTAGCTCCCACTTTTCCTCTGGGCGTTGTCAGGGATGATAGACCTTATGCCTAGACGAGGCTCCTTCCCTCACACTTGGTTCCAAGGGGACAGCATGGAGGAGAATTCCACTTAGGATCAGACCAGGAAGTTTCACCAGATAACAGTAAAAACCCTAAGTTATACTTCTCCTAGCCTGAATTATCTTCTCAAGTGTTTTTTTCCCACCATACCCTGATGTACAGTTTCTCATGGACAATGACCAGGTTTTCCCAGGGAGAGTGAACTGGCTAAGGCAGGCTGAGTTAAACAGGGAGGGTAGTGCTGTGCAGCCAGGGAGAGCCAGAATTGATAGTTGGAGGAGCCAAGGTTACAGTCAGAGAAACTCCAAGAGGAAAACCAGTAAAAAGAGCTGTGTGACCTTAGGCTGGTTATTTCATCTCTGAGTCTCAGTTTCCTCATCTGTAAAATGGGATAATAGCAATATGTACTTTTGTGAAGAGTTATTGGGAGAAACTCCTCTGAAGGATAAGGGGAGAGGAAGAGGAGCAGACAGGGAGATCCTTTAGACCATGGTGCAGGTCTCACACCATGAAGAGAGGAGAGAAATTCAGTAAGTGAGACATAATGTTATTTTAAAATTGCCATTATCAGGTTGGCTGTTGTTACTGAGCATTCCTATGACTTTTTCTGAGTGGTGCTTGTTAACTGTTGGGGGGCAGTTACTGCTGGTCCACAGGTGAGGAAACAGAGGCCTGTCAGTGCGCCTCCTTCCAGGCCACAAGTGCTGTTCCGTGATGAAAGCCAGGTAGGCATAGGACGTTTCGTGATAGCTTTATTGAGATATAATTCACCCATTTAAAGTGTACAGTTCAGTGCTTTTTAGTCTATTCAGAGAGTTGTGCAACTATCACCACAATCGATTTGAGGACATTTTTCATCACTCCACAAAGAAACTGTGTACCCACTAGCAGTCACTTCCTGCTTTACCCTCGACAACCTTCAACCCAGGGATTGCTCTAGGCAACCACTAATCTACTTTCTGTCTCTAGAGATTTCCCTATTTTGAACATTTCATATAAATGGAATCACACAATATGTGGTCTTTTGTGACTGGCTTCTTTCACTTACCATAATGTTTTCAGGGTTCATCCATGTTGTAGCATGTATCAATACTTCCTTCATTTTTATGGCCAAATGATATTCCATTGTGTGGATATACTACCTTTTATCCATTTATAAGTTGGTGAACATTTTGGTTGGTTCTGCTTTTTGGCTATTATGGATAATGCTGCTATGAACATAATTGCACGAGTTTTTGTGTAAACGTGTTTTATTGAGTATATATATATATATATATGAGTGGAATTGCTGTGCATATAACTCTGTGTAACTTTTTGAGGATCTGCCCAACTTTTCCACAGGGATTGCACATTTTATAAGGGCTCCATTTTCTTTTTAATCTTTTTTTAAAAAAATGTATTTTATTTTATTCTTATTTTTTCAAGGAAGATTAGCCCTGAGCTAACATCTGCTGCCAATCCTCTTCTTTTTGCTGAGGAAGACTGGCCCTCAGCTAACATCTGTGCCCATCTTCCTCTACTTTATATGTGGGATGCCTGCCACAGCATGGCTTTCCAAGCAGTGCCATGTCCGCACTTGGGATCCCAACCGGCGAACCCCGGGCTGCCGAAGCGGAACACGCGCACTTAACCGCTGTGCCACCAGGCCAGCCCCAAGGGTTCCATTTTCTCTATCTCCTTGCCAAGACTTGTTGTTTTAGTTTTTATTATTATTATTATTACCACCGTCCTAGTGGGTATGAAGTGATACCTCATTATAGCTCTGATTTGCAATTCCCAGATGACTAATGATGTTGAGCATCTTTTGTGTATTGTTTGCCATTTGTGTACCTTTAGAAAAATTTCTATTCAAGTCCTTCCCCATTTTTTAATTGAGTTGTTTGTCCTTTTGTTGAGTTGTAAGACTTTGTTATATGTTCTGGATACTAGATTCTTATCAGGTATATGATTTTCATCTCTCTCTTTTTTTAATTGTAAAGATAACAACACATTTATTGCAGAAATTAAAATTCTACAAAAGATAAAAGGTTCTTTTACAGTTCCCCAAGTGTTTTTCCCAGAAGTAACTGTTGGTAAGATTAGTATATATCCTTCCAGATTGTAAAAGATGCATATACAAACCTATATGTATATATATATATACACACACATACCTATATGTATATATATACACACACACACATATTTAATTTACGTAAATGGGAGTAAATATCTGCAGTACTACAGCTTCTTTTTGCTTAACAACGACTTGTGTACATCTTTTCAGGGTGATCTCATTGTTTTTGTGGCTGCGGAGAAATACCCTTTTGAGATGGGTATAATACACATGAGGAAATGGGGGATCGGAAAGTTTAAGTAATTGGCTCGAGGTCATGGATTAGTAAGTGGAGGAGTCATTATTCAGGTCGAATCTGTCTGCTTCCAAAGCCCATGTTCTTGCCACACTATCACATTCCTCTAAGAGCTGCTGACCTGGAACCCACCTCCTTCCAAGCTCTGTGGCCTCCTTGTCTAGCTGCTGTATCGCCTTGCGGTTCTTGTACCAGGGGTGATGTGTATAATGTACACATTCAATGAAATATTGGTAATACCCTTTTCTTACACAACCCACATGCGTACAGACCTTTAGCAGTCTTGAAAGGAAAAAAAAATCAGAGGAGAATGCCTAATGACCTCATTTGGGCCAGGGCAGCCACGAACTGCGTTTGAGCAACTGCAGCTGCTTTTCCAGCCCTTTCATTCCCACCGCCTGCTTGCCATCGCTGCTTTCGCAGGGCCATTCATTCTGCTGGATGAGTTCCAGGACATTGTTCTTTCTGCCTTCCAGGCCTGGGCGAAGCTCCTTGTAGTCTTAGGATGCCTGCCTTCACCTCTTCAGTGTTGCTTCCCACTCGGCCTGTGGCTTTTTAGGAGTGCCTCCTGCTATTTCCAGACCCAAGTGTTTGGAATGGGGGCTGCCTCCCAGCATGTACTTTTTGGTTGAAACACATAAGTAAGAGCAATTAGGAATCAAGAGTGGAGTGTGGGCTAAGGAGAAAGTTGCCACCAACGCCTGTGCAAAAGCTGCACCCAAAAGGACAGGCTCCTCCTCTCCCTGTCCCTCCTCTATTCTCCGCTCTTTGTGCCCTGCACCTATTTACAGAACCTGGCAATTGACTGCTATGGTTCAAATCACCATTCCATTGCAGTCCTCGGTAGATTCCCTATCTCCTTTCTCCCCACTGTGCTTGGACTTATAGGGGAATTGGAGGAGCAGACTATATATCTGAGCAGGCCCTAGTGGAAGAGCTGTGCTATTCTGATCACTGCCATGAGTAAGAATAGCTCCCTAGAGTTGTCTAGCACCAGCAAAGCAGGTCTGGAATTCACGGGTCAGGCTGCACTGGGCCCAAATCCGAGGTCTATCAGGAACTTGTTGGGTGGTCTTGGACAGGTTACTTGGTCTGTCTGAGCCTCCCTTTTCTAATCTGTAAAATCCAGGTAATAATACCACTAGTGTCATAGGAGTGTTCTGAAGATTCCCTGAAGTAATGCATAGAGAGTGCATCAGCTCAGAGCCTGGCACATGGAAAGAACTTTGTACATGCTAGTTATCATTATTGTTACTGAAGAGGAGCAGATGACGTTGGGGTCAGATATGTAGGCAAATATACATGGGCCCTTACTGTGATAATAATGAGGTCCCTCCTTATCTCCCTACCTTGCTTTATTTTCTTCATAGCACTTATGTATCATTTAAATACTTATTTCTTTACTCTCTCCTTTGCTAGAATGTGGATTGGAGGAGCTGTGTCGGTTTCGTTCATTGCTGTATCCCTAGCCCCTGGAACAGGGCCCAGCATGTAGTGGGTGTGCAATAAAGTGCTCAGTGTTTGTGAAATAAGGAATGTGAGTGCCCACTATGTGCCTATTGCTGTTCCAGGTGCTGTTTGTATATTAACTGATGCATTCATAGCAATCTTTTGAAGTAGGTATGTTATTACTCCTCTTTTGCAGATGAAGAAACCGCGTCACAGGGGAATGGGGTTCTTTGTGCCCAATGTCACATGGTTAATCAGTGGAGAAACAGGCAGTCTTTCTTGGAGCCTGGGCTTGTAGCCACAATGCCATGCCCTCTCTCAGTAGGAGACATCGCCATTATTTTTATTACTGATATCATTGGCAGTTTTTAAAATAGTACCTACATATGCAAGGTTCTTTAACCAGCATTTCTCATTTGCTCCTAACAATAAGTGTGGAAGAAAGATAACATTTTTATTAGCCCCCTTCATTTGACAGTTGAGGAAATAATAACAGATAATATTTATTGAGCACATCACCACGCGCCAGCACATTTATTAACTCTTTTAATCCTCACAACAATTCCATTAAGTTAATGGTATTATACCCATTTGACAGATGGGAAAACTGAGGTAAAGAGGTAACATTTCTTGCCCAGGTCCATACAGCTAAGAAATGATAGATATGGGCCTCAAACTCCAGCAGTGTGGCTTCAAAGACTGTTCTCCTAAATGCTTCACTAGACATCCTTATTTGTGATTCAGAGAGGAAAAATTAATTGTCCACAGTTACCCAGCTTATAAGTGGCAGATCTGGGATTGGAAAGCAGGTCTGCCTTGACCACCACACTTTTGCTCTTTCTCATGTGCATTAGAGTTGAGGTGAGAGTTTTCTCCAGTTTATCCTTGGGCTAGGGTTTCCATCCTTCTTGGATGATAGGGAAGGAGAAGACCAGTGGCTTAATCAAGGTCATTTAACTGAGAATGTGGAGCTGTGGTCCCTGACCTCAGCCTCCTTTCTCTTTCCATCATGCTGGGCTGTATTTCAGGATGGTATGACTGGGTTAGCCAGACCTCAGTCACAGGACAGTCCTTTGAAAGCAGATGGCCAGGTGTGTCCCCAGCGAGAACTGACATTTCTGCTGGTGGTAGAAGTCCTTCCAAAGCACGTGTATGAATTCCTTTGGGCTAAAAGGATACCTCATATCTTTATGAGACGTTAATGTATGTAAGACAGGTGGGTGAGCTGGGGTGAGGGGGTGGTAAGGAAAAGAGGGAGGGGGAAATTGTGTACCTAGAAGCGTAGGAAGTCTGGCTGGGCTATATAAACAATAACATTTCCTTCAGGGCCAGAGGCCCCAAGGCGTTGGGCAGCGCCCACCAGCAAACAATAAAGCAGGGCATGTGTCTACTGCTGATTGCAGGCGATGCTCCTTTTGAGGGGAAGTCTCCCAGAAGCCCGGCAAGGAGGTGGCTGTCTCCCTCAGTGGAGCTGTCAGAGGTGTGTTTTGATGGGCCATTCCCTGGAAGTGCAGCTTCCTTCTTCCTCAGCCCGTCTTGCCCAGCTACGAGAACAGGACTCCTGCCTCCTACTGCCTCCACCGCCTGCTGCTCCCCTCTGTTCCTGCTCTTTCCCTCCCTGCTCACCATCCACTCAGTAGCCCAAGCTCCAAGTGACTAAATTCTTTTTGTCTGTTTTCTCCCTCGCCACTCACATCCTAAGAATAAGAATGCAGCCCCCCTGTATTTAGCATCCAAAGTGCATATAACTGGCAGTGTGCCAAGCACTTGCCACCATCTTTTCACTTAATCCTTGCTTCTGCCCTGTTAGCATCTTCTTACTCCCATTTTGTATGTGAGGAAACTGAGTCTGGAGAAGTTGAAGAGCATGTTCACAGTTCTGAAGCTAACAAGTAGCAGAGCTGGGATTCCAGCTCAGATCTTCTTGGCTTTAAAGCATGTCCTTTCACCTTTTAAAGTCCCCTCTAAGTGACCAAAAGTTCTTTTGAAGTCGAGTGTCTGATATATTGTAATTGGCTTTTATTGTAATTGCCTGAGTTGAGCAGAGCTTCCTCTCATATACACCTGGTGAATGGCTTTGTACATGTGTCCCATTGTCACTGAAACAATAGGAAGTATCATTTCAGTCAGTGGGATTCTCTGCTGTGTGAGTTACCAGCGGGGCATGCCCTCTGCTTATTGTTCATGGGAATGTGCTCAAGGAATTTTGCAGGAAGGCCCCCATTCAGGATGTTACTGGAAGACCTGCCTGGTAGAGTTTGTACAAACAACGTGTGACCCTGCCAGCTCAGCCAAAATCTCTGTCTTATGCTGAGAGGTTCTCAGACCCTAGCGGAAAAGGCTGCTGTCTTCATCACCCAGCCAAGAAGCTACTATAGAGTATGTCCTGAGCGCCTCATCTGCCTGCCTGCAGGCTCCTGGGCAGACTTTCGCCTTGCGCTTAGATCTGGTTTGTATATTGCTGTCTACACAAAATATAAATCTGATCATGTTTCCTTGGCCTCACTCAAACATCTATGGTATTCCATATTGTTCTTAGGAACAATCTACTAGGACTCCTTTTTTTTTAACTTTTTTTATTATGGTAGGGTATGCATTAAAAAGTTACCATTTTAGTCATTTTGAAATGACAGTTCAATGGTATTAAGTACATTCACATTGTTGTGCAGCCAATCTCCAGAACTCTTCAGTTTGCAAAACCAAAACTCTACCCATTAGACAACAACTCCTTGTTCCCTGATCTCCCAGGTGCCTGGTAATCGCTATTCTAATTTCTGTGTCTATGAACTTGACTACTCTAATACCTCATATAAGTGGAATCATGCAGTATTTGTCCTTTTGAGTCTAGCTTATTTCACTTAGCATAATGATTTCAAGGTTCATCATGTTGTAGCGTGTGTCAGAATTTCATTCCTTTGTAAAGCTTGTGTGTCTATTCATCCATCGATGGATCTCCTGAGACTCAGTGTGACATTAAAGGGCCTGCTTTTGCCAGCCTCTCCAGCCTCCTCATTTGGGACACTCTTTCTCCTCTGCTTTCTATATTCCAGCCACAATGCCTTTTTTCAGTCCCTCAAGAACAATACCCTCCTTCTTTCCTGCAAAAGTATCTTCAGTTTACACAGGCAGTCCCCTCTGTGGGAACGCTCTTCCCCTAGCCTCTCACTCTTATTCATCCTAACCCAAATATCACTTAGCTTAAATATCTCCACGTTTAGTTTCTATCCCTCAGGAGAGCTTGGTCAGACTCCCTGCCCCTGCTAATTATTTTCATAGGACTCTTTATGTCTTTATGTCTTTATTGTGCTTATTATGACTGTAACTTATGATTAATTGTGTGTGTGTTTGCTTAATGACTGCCTTCCTTGCCAGACTGTAAACTCCTGTGTGTTCAATGCTATAGCCCTCGTGTCTATAGTGGCTGGCACATAGTAGGTGCCCAGTAAATAGCTGTAGAATGAAACTACAGACTAAATGAGTGAATGAAGACTGAAAAGAGAAGATTTCAGAGCTGTGTGCTGAGACCATTTGCATTTTGAAATGTACGTGAGATTTTATATTACTAGTCAGATCTCAGGAAGTCATCTTGCTGAAGCATAGATTGTTTGCCCAGACCTTTCTATGTTGATAAAAACTTTCACGAATAAACTCTTCATTATCTGAAGATCCTTCAGTGTCGCCAAAACATTAACAACAACAGCAACAAAGGCAGCTTATGTTTTCCGAATGTTCTTTCTTTAGCAGGCTCTGTACTGTGTACTCTCCATGTATTATCTCATTTAATCCTCACAAGAACTCTGAAAGGTTAATGCTGGTTTTTGTTTGTTTGTTTCAATTTCTATATCCAGATGAGGAGACCAAGGCTCAGAGAGTTTAAATAACTTGCTTAAGGTCACTCAGCCAGTAAGTAGAAGTGGAGGGGAGTCAGAGTGGAGCTAAGCTTCGTAGACCTGGGATAGAGTGCTCCCCCTCCCCATTAACTGGAATAGCTCTTTTTGTCTGTTTTACAAATGGGGCCTCTCTCTTGGTTTTCTTTGAAGCCAGAGTTTTGTGGCCAGAGAAGAATTTGAAAACTCCAGGCCTGCAGAACAAATTTGACCCTGATGGACCCTTTTCAGCCTCATGCCCTCCTGCAATTATATCTCCGCCGGGCTTCTGTCTGGAATGCCTTTTCCTTTCTTCTGCAGCTGACAAGTTACTATGCATCTCTAAGGCATTTTCCAAATCTCAAGGCAGAGTGAGTTGTGCTTTCTGCATGCTCCTCCCACAGAAGGTCCATCCCTCTGTCCTAGTAGCAGTCATACTCTTTCTAAGTAATGGTTGACAAGTTTGTTTCCACCACTGCACTGAGCCTCTGGAGAAGTTGGACCAGGCCTGCTTCCTCTCTGGAGCTCCTCAGCCTGGCCCAGGATCTGGCCTGGAATACAGGGGCTCAGCTAGTGCTTGATGCATGAATGCACACCAAGTGCAGTGTGGGTGCTCAGACCATCCAGCTGAGTCCAGAAGCCTAGAATACAAACTAGTGTGTTCTTGCAGAACTCCATGAATGTGAGATGGAGATGATCAGATGTATTAATCACTGGTTTGGAAAGGAATTAAAATATTTCCATAATATAGTGTGTTTCTTTTCCGAAACAGATGTGCCCTTGTTGTTTCATGAGGAAGTAATTAAGTATGTTTGATTAAAACATTCATAAACACTATGATTTATTTAAGGCTACTATATGCTGCTATCTTTATGGGTACTTTGTATATGGCGTGGCTGCTTCTCCTAATCATCCTGTAAGGTGTTTTTATTATCTTCATTTTAGAGATGAGGAAACTGAGGCTCAGAGAGATTAAGTAGCTTGCCCAAGGATAGTCAGCTTCTGAGTGATAGATATGGGAATGAAATAGGCTCTGGCTGACTTAAAAACCGGTGCCTCTCCATCATCCTAACTGCCTCTGAACTTGTATTTTAGATAGTTTCCAGCTCAACACCCCGAACCAGCATGCATATGCCCTTCTTCCCCTCAGCCCTTCCTGTGCTTGGCATCTCTCCCCCCCACCCTCCTTCCTTGCCTCACTGCACCCCCCGCTCCATTTCCTTAAAGTATCTTTTTGATTATTGCCTCTGTATTTGCATCCTGAAACAGAAATATTTTTGTCAGTGTCAATAATTGGATACTGTTATGTATGGAAACTATCTGGTGTTAATAGTATAGTAATATCACATTTACTTTAATAAACATAAAATAATACATTTTATTAAGGCAAATCATATGTTATGATTTTGCTTTCTTAATAAGCCTTTTACTCTTAAGATTTTTTTGGGTCTCAATTTATATTTTTTAAAGTGTGTGGGTTTTTTCTTCATGTAAAGTATAAATAAAACAATGTAGTGAAAAGAGAGTTGGTTAGATTTTTTTTATTAAAGATTGTCTAAACAGTGGGATACCTATTTCAAATTATATATGAAACATAAGATTGAAATACTTCTTATTAGAGAAGTTTAAGAGGTTTCTTACAGATTTAGATTCATTTCTTTTCTTCCCCTCCTAGTATTTCAGCAGGATTAAGTTTTCTGAATCAGTGGATCAAGTTTTAATTTTCCTGTTCCTTCCTTATACTGACATATGCTTTGGCAGAACAAAAAAGAGACCTAAACATGTCAGCATGATTTTTGTTCAATGAATTAAAAACCATAAAAGTAACAAGATCTGATCCAAATCCCTAAACTCCTGACATGGTGGTTTTGTCCTTTTCAGTCCCAAGATTCATGTTACCGACTTTGAAAAGCTTTCTGCCTGGAAGCAGAAGTAATGGCAGCAGCGCATAATTTATTTGAAATAGATTACTAGGGGCAGGCAGCATGGAGTTGTGGAAAGAATACAGGCCGGAAAGATCTGGATTTGAATCCCACTTCTGTCACTCAAGCCCATGAGCAAGTTACTTAACATCTGTGCACATCCATTTCCTCATGGGAAAATGGGAGTATTAGAATCTAGTTTGAGAGTTGTGGTGCGGTTCAGTGAGGTAATATACTTAAAGTACTCACCTGGCATGAGGCTTAATAATGGTAGTAATCAGGATCATTTTTATCTTGAGAATACCTTCAAATAGCTGAATCTAGAATTTATGTATAACATTGCTGTCTACTTTGTCTTCAGAGCTTATCCTTTCTCAAAATTCTTTAATTTTTTTCTGATCCTTTCAGGGGAAAAATATCAGGTAGACACCACTAAATCTTCAACACCTCCTTCAGAATGTGTACCCAGAATTTGGGATTCTCCTTATTAAGCAAGAACCACATTGAGTTGAGGGTCGTGAACCACACATAAGCCAGTGATGTCCATTTCAGGACCCCAGGGGCAGAGCAGTTTTGTCGTACTAAGACCATTGGCTTTTGAGACAGACCAGCCTGGGTTTGACTTTGTGTAAGATATCAAACTTCTTTGTGCCTCATTTTCGTCATCTGTAAAAGGGGTTCATGATCTTCCAGAACTCTCTGTGATTTGGCTTTCCAGCCTCTTTTCTTGTTACTCCCTTGTTTGTTAGCTGTGCTCCAATCAGTTCCTCAGATGAGACATGATCTCTTTTCAGCTTAAAGCCTTTGTATTCTTTCTTCTTCCTGGAAATCTGCCCCCCAGTATTGGCAAATTGCACTCATTCTTCAGATCCTTGTGTGGTGTATTAGTCAGGCTAGAACGGGCTGTGCTGTAGTAACCAGCAACCCCCAAATCTCCATGGCTTAAACAACAGAATTTATTTTTCACTCATGCTGCGTGACGGGTGCTGTTTATCATGGTCACTCTGGAACCCAAGTGGAAGGAAGCTCCAGCTCAGCTAGTACTGCGGCCAACAGAAACAAATGTAGTGGAGCACATATTGGCTTTTAAAGCTTCTGCCCTGAGGGGCCACCCATTATTTCTGATTACATTTCATTGACCAAAGCAAGTTGTATAGCCACAGCAAACTTCAGAGGGGACGGGGAAGGCATTCCTAGTGGAAGGAGTAAGAGCCAGAATGCTAGTGAACAGGCCTAGTGACCACCACATTTAGGTATGATTTCTTCAGGAAAGTCTTCCCTTGCTGTCCCCTCCCAAACTGGGACAGCTCTTGCTAGTTAGCTGAGCTGCTTGTGTGCTCCAGTGGCACCTTGTACTTCCCCACTTCCCTTACCACAGCACCTCTCATGCTCTGTTGTAAATGTGTCTTTACTCGTTTGTCTCCCTAAGAGCAGGACAAAGGTCTGTCATGTTCACTGTAAATACCCTCAGTGCCCAACTCTGGTTTTGAGAGGACTCAATGTGTACATAGTGAAGAAATGAAGGCAAGACAAACATGCTGGGTTGTTGTGATGATTAAATGTAAAATAGGAGTAATAATAACTGCCTCACACAGTTGTTGTGAGGATTAACCTACAAAGTGCCTATCCCAGTGGTTTATAGTAGGCCCTCAGTGTGCTCATTGTTGTTGGGATGATGATGTTAACAGTCAAAATAACTGACAATTATTAAGCATTTAGAATGTGCCAGACGCTCAGGGGTCCTTTGTAAAAGTTAACTGGTGCAGTGGTTCTCACATGTTGTGTCAGGACTCATGTTGTGTCTTGGGCAGTGCTGAAGTGATTCATGAGTAACTTACTATAATAATAGTTAAGTCTGAAGTTGCTGCTTATTTGTTTTGGGTGATTTAGAGATTTAGAGAGGATGCTATTTTTATAGTATCTCTCATTTGCATTGCTTTCTTTAGTGGGAAAGAAAGGGGTATAGTTATAGCTAATAATTGCTTCCTTTTGTTGAGCACTTAAAATGTGCTAGGGTCAGTGCTAAACAATTTACATGTATCATCTTGTATGATCTTCACACCACCCTCTTCAGACAGGTGCTGATAATCCCCATTATATGGATGGGAACTCTGGAGGAGGGGAAGTCGGGTAGATGCCGCTAAATCTTCAACACCTCCTTCAGAATGTATACCCAGGGCTTGGGAATGTCCTTATTAAGCAAGAACCACATTGAGTTGAGGGTCATGAACCATAAGCCATAAGTTATGTGTCTAGTAAGTGGCACAGCTAGGGTTTGAGCCCAGGTCTGCCTAGACTCCCTGGCTTGTGCTTTTAAGTAGTACTCTTACTGGTTCTCCTCAGCTAACTCACTGGGAACTTGACTTGATCCTGAGTGTCCCATGGGCATGTGTCAGGATGTGGTCATCCACCGACAGTGAGTATGGTTATAAATTGGTGAGCTAGTGGACAGAGTGATGTTAATTCTTGGCTAGCAGTTAATGTATAGGACAATTTTGTTGAACTTGTCTTGTCTTTTATCAGAGTAACCAGAGAGCACAGGGAAATGCTGGTGAAACTGGCCAAACAGAACACCAACAAGGCCAAAGACTCTTTACGGAAGGTTCGTACCAATGCAATGAACAAGCTGAAGAAATCAAAGGACAAGGCCTCGGAGGACACCATTAGGCTCATAGAGAAACAGGTAGTGTTGCCAACAGATGAGTGTTTATGTATCTGACCCGGGGAATCACTTGTTCATGTCTGAAGCGAGGAAAATTAAAACAGAATGCCCCTGGTTCTTTCGTTGACATGGATGTGATCAGCATTGATTGAGTCTCTTCTGGGCTAGCCCTGTGCTGGACCCTGGGAATATAGAGGAGGAGAAGATGCTCTTGACCTTTTACTGTGTGCCAGGCTCTGTGCTGGACACTTTATATCCTTTTGTTTATCCTTGTCATTACAAAGCTGTGAGGTAGCTAATGAATAAACTGAGGCTCAAAGTAGCTAAATAACTTGCCCCAAATCACACTGCTGGTGAATGGTAGAAATGGGATCCCAGCGCAGGCAGACTGATTTCAGAGCCTGTACTCTAATCCTCTCCTGCCTGTGGTTGGTTGTCTGGGTGCTGAGCAGTGAGGACTTAACAGTGTTCTCAGTGTGCTGAGTACTGGCGCTTGAACAAGTCTTAAAGGCACTACTGGAGTAAAAACAGCGAGAGAAAAGAGGGAAACCTGGGGTTTGAACCTAGGATGAGCCTAGGGAATGGAAAGAGCAGAGAGAGTGACCAGTTCATAGAAGGTCTTGTACACCAGGTGGAGGAGTCTGAACTTTGACAAGTCCAGAGATTCCCACATTGGCTGTGCATCTTTATCAGTCATCTGTGGCCACAGTAATGCTGCATAATAAACTATCTCAAAACTCAGTGATTTACAGTATCAAGCATTATTTCTTATTCTGGTTTCTGGGTCCACTGGGATGTAGCTGTTCTAGGCTGGGCTTAGTGAGCTTGGCTCCAAATTATGGATTAGGTTCAGTTGTCTCCTCAATCTTCTGGAGTCAACAAGCTTCCCAGGGCCTCTTTTCATGGCAGCAGCAGACACCAAGAGCATAAGCCCAACCACTCAAGTATATTTTAAGCACCTGATCTTGTCACATCTCTTCAGCTACACAAGTCACGTGGGCCCAGCCCAATGTCACTTGGGTTGGGAAGTGTATTTGTTCATGGAGGTGTGCGGGAGGGAGTGAATGTTTGTTAAACAATAATCTAATCTGCCACAGCATCGTAATCACTTGAGGAGCTTACAAAAATACAGGTATGTGGGGCCCCACTCCCAGAGATTGAGTCAGTGAGTCTGGGGTGGGTCTAGGGATCTGCATTTTAAAATCTTCCCCAGGTGATTCTGATAGAGTAACTCACTTGAAAGGTTTTTTTCCAGACAGTGGGCAGATCATATCTGTGTTTAAAAGATGACTGTGGGGGCTGGCCTGGTGGCACAGCGGTTAAGCGCACACGTTCCGCTTCTTGGCGGGCCAGGGTTCGCCAGTTTGGATCCCGGGTGTGGACATGGCACTGCTTTGCACACCATGTTGTGGTAGGTGTCTCACACATAAAGTAGAGGAAGATGGGCACAGATTTTAGCTCAGGGCCAGGCCTCCTCACCAAAAAAGAGGAGGACTGGCAGTAGTTAGCACAGGGCTAATCTTCCTCAAAAAAAAACAGATGACTGTGGTGGCTGGGTAGAAGACAGATTGTAGGGGGCAAGACTGGAGGTGGGGAGGCCAGGGAGGCTGTTGCAGAAATCCAACAGGGAAACGGTGGTGGCCTGAACTTGAGCAGCGCCAGTAGAATTAAGATAGAAGAATTTACCAGTATTATGAGATAGAATTTATAATAGTTAATGTATTATAAAGGCGTTGCCCAAAGTCACCTCATCCACAATAAAGGCATTATTTTAGGAAGACCGAACAGGAGCATGGACAGGATGGGGAGGAAAGAGGGAAGAAGCAGGAGGCAAGGAGAGTTGTTAGTGGAGACATCTGGCGGAGGCCATAAATTGACTAACTGCTCACTTCTCCTGGGCCAACAATTAGAAGGCCAGTTGGAGACTGTCACTCAAGCCCATGAGCAAGTTACTTAACATCTGTTTTTGTGTAAGATATCACCCAGGGGAGAATTTAATAGATTCCTGGGCCTGCTCCTACATTTTCTGATTCAGTAGGTCTTCCCAAATATGTATTTTTAAAAGCACCACAGATAATTCTGCAAAAACAGACATGGAGGATAATGACCTACAAGCCTTACCATGAACCCTTGTAATGGCACCAGAGTTAGAAAGAGGTCCTTCTGCATTTCATGTCCCGGGACCTTGGGGAAGTTACCTGATTCCTTGGAGTCTGTTTCTTCTGTAAAAAGGGATTGGTAATTCTTACCTTGAAGGGTTGCCTGGGGGATGCTAGAAGCACCGTTAGAATATCTGACACCGGGACCCTCAAAGCTCCCTTGTTGTCTTTTTTGTGTCCTGCTCTTCCCCCACAGCAACTGAAAGAGGTTTGTAGACTAAGTTGGCCTTTTCTGAGCACTGACAGACTCATAAGAGTCTGGTCCCTGGCCCCAGCTGGAGCAGCTTCTTGTCCATCTCTCAGGGGATTCCATCTCTGCAGTTAACCGTTGGCCTTTTCTTGCTTCCTGGTGGTAAGCCTGTGGCCCTCGGGGGCCTGCCAGGCACTCCTCACTTAGCAAGTCTAGGCATCTGCCTCAGGGACCAGAGCACATGCTCCTTGAAAAAGGAAGAATGATCAGATAACCGCACTCAATAAAACCCGCTGGGGAAGGACCTTGCTGGAAGCCTTTAGCACCTGGCTTTTCACCTTTGTCTTCAGATTAGATTTTTTTCTTCAGTGCTTGTTACTGTTGATTGTTATTGTTTTTCAAAATGAAAATAACTTTACCAGTTTTTCTGATACTAAACTAATAGATGTTTAGTATAAATTTTTTAAAAAATTAAGAAGAAAGTAATTGAAATCTCATCACCTGGAGATGACCATTGTTAACATTTTAGTGCAGATCTTCAAGTTATCTCTGTAAGCATATATGTAATATTACAAGAGAAAAGATCATACTAGATGTATTACATGATATATCCAGTGCAGTAATCTTTACTATTTAATACATTATTGTTTAAATATTTGTTCTTACCATTATTGCTAATAGCTTCATTTACTGTCATGTGGTTAAGTTTGAGTAAGAAAATACTCAAGAGAGCCTTGTGCACACTTCATTTTGTTCTTTTTCCCCAACAGAAGGCACTGATCTGGAGTTTTGGGTGTGTGTTTTTTGCTTTTGTTTTTTTAAAAGATGGGCTGATTGTTGCTTTATCAAATAATTTTTAAAAATGTGTTTACTTTGTTCTGATTATCAAAGTAATGTAGTCTCATTGTAGAAAATGTAAGAGTTCAGAAGAATGTTGTTAAAAATGGGGAAAATTTCACCCCATAATCCCACATTGCAGAAGCAACTGCTCTTAACATTTTGGAATATTTCTTGTTCCTCCCTTTTTTTAACATAGTTTTTAACATGATTGTGAACATGTAGTATATATACAGTTTTGTATCCAGCTTTTTATTTTCTGTTTAGTATTAAAACCATTAGCATTTTCTTGTGTCTTAAAAACCCCTTTGTAAACAACCATTTCTTCTAGTTGCAAAATAGTCCATCTTGTGGTTATACCATAATTTACTTTCATAAGCCCTCTTGTTGGACGTTTAGTTTGTTTAAACTTTTTTGTTATTATAAATAAGGTTGCAATGAATATTTTTATACATAAATCTTTGTTGGGATGATTTCCCTAGGATAGAGTCCCAAGTGTGGAATTACTGCACAAAGGGAATACATATTTTTAAGGTTTTTGGTACATACTGCCTAAATTACTTGCAGAGTTTTTAGAATATGTGTGTTTTTAAAAATTTTGTCTTTTCTAATCCCTAACATTTGAACCTAGAAGTTTTTAATGTGAGCTCAAAATGTTGCTTATCTGGGAAGTATTGCTTTTACTTCCACACAGAACAGAAAAGAGTAAGTTATTCCTTGTGTAAATCCATACAGCCTTTCTAGGATAGTATGGCAGTGATATCCAAATCTATACATTTCTACTTCAGTGACTTAGGAATTTATCCAAAATAAATGGTCAAGAATCTTATCTAGAGATGTCTCTCGATGTTTTATGTATAATAATAGAAAACTGGAAACTATCTAAATTTCTGACAGTGGGAAAATAAATTGTTTTACATCCATTCACTGGGATCTCTATATACAGACAGTTGTAAAAATATTTTCATATATGGTAAATTTTGGGAGGAATTTATTTTCTTTCAAAGATAGGTTAGACAGCAATATTGTAATATGATTCCATTTTTCATGTAAATATGAAAATTTTCGTGTACATAAAAAGGTTAGCAGCTTATCCACTTCAAAACGTTAATGTGGTCATTTCAGGTAATGGGATTATGAACAATTTTAATTTTATTCTTTATGATTTTTTTTTTCTTTTTTTAATTTTCCAAAATTCTTTTGAGGTCATATTTTTAAAAACTATATTATAAAGATGTTTCATCTGTGCTGTGTTAGAATGAAATGATTCAGTCATAGGGTCTATCCCTGCAGTCCTGTCTGACCCTAACTCCCCCAACTTACCCCAACCCAGCCCCAGCCCAGGCCAGCTCTGCCGAAGAAGGACCAACGCCTTCCCACTTGGGCCTCTGACATCTGCCAGCCTGCTGTTACACCTTCTCTTTAGTTTCCTATAAATGGGCCTGCTGAACATTAAAGCACTTGGCAGAAACCACCAGTAAATCTGGCCAAGATCCTTTCACTGCTGCCCTTTTCTGAGAAGCAGAGCTGCTCTGAAGGACGCTAGTGGGGTTGAGGGAGGGAAAGGCTCCCAGCAGACTGGGCAGGCGGGGAGGCTGGACTGAGTGAGGCAGTGGAGCAGCACCCAGTAGCGTCATGGGTGTTCTGAGCCAGGCCTCAGGAAGGCTGACTTGCTACCCAGGTCTACCCCAGGTGTGTACTGTGTGCTCCTGCCATCCCCCTTTTTTGCCTCTGCCTTTCCTTTTCCTGAACTGGTAAGGAACAAATGTGATGATGATGATGATAGTGATGACGATGATGTTATAATCTTTATGAGACAGCATATTGTAATGGAAAGGGCACTTGCTTTGGAGTCAGACAGGCCCGACTGATTCAAATCCTAGCTGTTTCACTTCTCAGCTGTTAAGGTCAGCAAATGGCTTCACCTTTCTGAGCCTCTGTTTCCTCATCTGTAAAGTAGGACAGTAATGCCTATCTTATAGGATTGGTAAGAGGACCAAATGACTCAGCGTACTTAAAAGTGGCATGTGTGGTTGTTGGTCCTCAGTAATTGTTCACCCTGTTTGCTCATCCCACTACTCTCCCCAACCTTGTGACTCTGAATAGGGGCCTGGGGTTGACTGTTTTAATGACCCTAACACCCTCTGCCTGGAGTGGGGAAGAACTAGGCCAGGTGCCGTGGAATCCCCAGAGGGGCTGTCAGGGTGGGTGAGTTCTTGGCTCAGTCACACGACTGACTTTCCATGTGGTCTTGGGCAGATTAGGTCAACATGTCATGCCTTGTGTTACTCCTCTGTAAACTGAGTATAATACCTGTCCCACCTGCCTTCTAGAGGTTATGTGAGGTGGTTGGATTTGAGTGAAGTAACAGGACAAGACACTTTCACACAGTATGAACTACTATGCAACTGGCAGGTGAAATAATTAAATATTCATGTGTGAAAGGGAGATAATAGTATTTCGTATGTTTTGAGGATTATGTAAATTAATGCATGTAAAGTTTTTAGCCCAGTGTATGGCATGTAGTAAATGCTCAGTAAGTAGTTGCTGTTGTTGGTATCATTGTCATCATTGTTAATCATCATTATTTGAAGAAGTCTGATATAGATGAAAAAGATGAATTTGCAAGCAGACTGTCCCCAACGGTACTTTGTGCCTTTAATATGAGAGAAAGTTAGTAAATATTTTCATTAATTGATTAATTTGAAAAGAAGTCAGGAAGTAGTAATAAAAATGAGAGTAACACAAGCAGTATTTGCATAGCAAATAACCAGTTTAAAATGTGCTTGCATATTCATGATTTTGTTTAATCCTCACAACTACTCTCTAGGGAAGGGACTAGCATCTCTATTTGACAGATGAGGAAACTGAGACTTAAGGTGAGGAAATGACTTGTGCATTATCACCCCACTGAGAATCTAACCCAGAACCCACGATATCAAATTGTTACCCTAGGTGTTCTTCCTCCCCCGTCCCTGTCCCTAAATTGCCCTCACAGCCATTTTTCCAGAGGAAGCTTGCAGCCCTCGTTCCTGGCTCTCCCTGGCTGCCAGCCTGCAGGTGCTGGGGTAGTGCTGCTGGGCACCATGCCACACGCCATGCAAGGCAGCTGCTGGAGGGCTGGGGGCAAAAGAAACACCCCAAGGGTTTGTACCTCCTGAGTGAGGAGGGGCCAGGCAGCCCTTCTGAGCCCAGTTGCCCAGAGTGCCCAGCTGCCCCAAGAGCTTTGCTTTCCCAGCTGAAAAATGTGCAGCTGTTTCTCTGGCGAGAACCTGGCTATCTCCCTGCCTGGGATCAATTGCTCCAAATCCTTTTTAGTTTCTACCCCTTCCATTGCATTTAGTTCCCAGTTCCTGTCCAAGGCCTGTGGTCTGTAAATAAAGATGTCAAACAGCAGCTGTGCTGCTGAACACACAGGTCCTGGGCGCAGTGCTGTCCTCTTCAAAGCTTTCTGTCGAAGGTCTCCTGCCTTAGGTCCCATTTAGACATAGGAGGGAGGGAGGCTGCAACACTTACTAAGTGGTATTGTGTTTTGTCTTTCATTCTTAGAAGAAGTACATGTTTATTGCAGAAAATTTGGAAAATATAGAAAAAGCACAGAAAACTTCAGTTATTCATTTAGTAAATATTTCCTAAGCACTTGTTATGTGCTAGATCTTATGCTGGATGTGACGGGTATAGTTGTGGATAACACGTTACCTGTCTTCCCATCACTAAAAGATGATCACTATTAATATTTGGACATGTTTCCTTCCAGTTTTAAAAAATATGGTTCCTTTTTTTACACATTTGAGATAATTTCTACTACATGTATACACAATTTTGTATCCTGTTTTTTTTCTTTAATTCAAGGGTAACATGAGCATGTTTCTGTGATATTATAAATAATATCTTGAAACATTATTTTTTTTTTCTGATTACAAAAGCGATCCGTGCTTATTATAAAATATTGAAATATTTCAAAAATATATACTGGAATGTTACTCATATTTATACCCTCTCCATAAGAAATACACAATCTTAACCATTTTTAATGGCTATATGTATTCAACTAGTTCCCTATTCTATCACTTTGGATTTTCTGATTTTTTCATTATTAAAAATAAAGCTTAGATAAATATCTTTGCTTATAGAACTTTAAATTTTTTCAGATTCCATTCATGTGATAATTTCCGAGTTGAGAGATTTTGGGGTTAAAAAATGGTATGAACATGTCATCAATTTGAATTCCAATCGATGATATATGAGCTTATCCATTTCACTGTGGCTTTCTGGCATTGAATATTGTAATTAAAAAACACAATAACATTTTATTAACTACAATAACTGAATTATATCTTTTTTTAATTTGCATTTCTTTGGTGTCTATTGAATTTCCCATGTTGTTAACCAGCTATACTTCATCATTTTCCAAGACTTTTTTTTCTGCTTAGCAGATCTTAATATTCTTTTTATCAATTAGTATGAGGACTTTATATACCAGGGTATCTGAGGTATAGGAAATTCTAGATTTATTAAGGGACAGATAAGGCTGGCTTCTCTGCATTCTATAATAGTGGTTAAGAATTTGGGGCTGTGGAATCAGACTACCTGGGATTTAATTTTGTCATTGTTACTTTCTGGCTGCGTATCTTGAACAAGTGATCTAACTGCCTCAGTTTCCTCATTTGTGAAGTGCGAATAATAATTGTATCTATCTCATGGGGTTGCTGTTAGGAATCAGTAAGAGTGTATATGTAAAGTTCTTAGTACAGTGCCTGGCTGGGACTCAATTAGTGTGAACTTTTGTCACCACTATTATTTCCCCGATGACCTTTCCATAGTTCTGGAATATTTGTCCCTCTGCCTTTTCCCAGCCCAGTTATTAGGCTGTCTCATTTTGTGTTTTTGCAGATCAGCCAAATGGCCGATGACACAGTTGCAGAGCTGGACAGGTATCTGGCAGTGAAGACCAAAGAACTCCTTGGATGAAAATCCACAAGGGGCCAGCAGTAATCCAGAGCCCAGTTTGGGATGGATCCCATGAGTGACAAAGTGGCATCTCGCAGCCCCATCCACACGGAAGGCCGTCACCATGCAGTTGTCAGTCCTTCTGAGGGCTGCCCTTCCAGTGGGACACTCATACCTATCCACTCTCATCCTCCTATCCCCTGTCCACCCCATTCTGCTCTAGGCCTTCGGCCATGGGTACCCCTTGAAGAATATTTGCTGACCTTTACTTGGGGCATTTGCCTTGACTGTGACAACACCAAGCGACAGGACCAGTGGCAGACTTAGCACCACCTGGTCCTCATCTCGGGAGCCTCCTTTTCAAACAATTAGTCGGGCCCTGTCCCCAAGTTTGAGCTCTGCTGAGGCTGATGTTGGCCTTCACTTGTGGCTGGATACCTTTGCAAGAGGCCCATTTTCATCAACAATAAAGTCTAAATAAATTGGAAAGAATAACAACCACGAAGGAAAGGATAGAGTCAGTCTGGATTAATGATCTCTCCGGACCTGTATATAAAGCATCCAGAACAGTACTTTTGCCTCTGAGTCATCTTCACATGTGCTCTTGTATCTGCCTGGGCCATTCTTCCGCCGCTCACCTGGCCAGTCCTGTTCGTCCTTCCGGTCTCAGCTTTGATAGCACTTCCTCTGGGAAGTCTTCCTTTTCCCCCCTGCCTAGGACTCCTGTTATTGGTTGTCATAGCACTGTGTACTGCTTTTATATGAACCTTAATAATTCTTTTTGATAATTAGTCTGTATATCTTCAGGATCCTCAGAACTTGGCATAATGCCTGAAACACGGCAGGCATTCAAATGTGGTGTGAATGAAGTGCACATAGTAGCTACTCAGTGAATGCTGGCTTCTTTTCCTTTCTTTCCCATCTTAAAAGGATCATTCTGTCGTTTTCTATTCCTGCCTTTGTCCTCAACATTTACTTGGTAATGAGTCCCCCAGGACTTGCCTGTTATTGACTGACCAGTGGTTTGTTGTGCCTCATCTTTGGTTACTGGGTTAAGTTAGGTTTTTTCCCCCCCCAATAATTTTTTATTTCACTCATTTGTTCATTCATTCATTCATTCACATATAATAGAGCCATCATTAGCTAGATACAGTTCTAGGCAATATTTTTAATCTTCATAGTAAACTTGTGAGATGTGTCTTACTTCCATTTTACAAATAGAAAAACTGAGACTTGACAATATTAGGTAACTTGTCCAAAGTAACAAAGCTAGTAAGTGATAGAGGGTTTCATTATTCATTGTCAGTCTCATTTTATAGAAAGGGAAGAGCTCAGAGAGGTTAAGTTTCTTGCCTCGGGTTACACAGCTAGCAAATGGCAGACCTGGGATTCAAATTGAAGCCTGATCTAAAGCGTGTGCTCTGCCCTGTGCCTCCTGCTGCCGTCACAAACGTTGAGCACCAACTGTGTGTCAGGTACTGTGCTATGTGCTGGGAATACAAAAATGAGTAAGATGTGATCCCTGTCTTTGAGGGGCGCGTGGTACACTGGACTAAGTTGCTATCTGTAGTGTCTTGGGTGGAAGGTAGGAAGTTCGTTCCAGTTCTGCCAGATGTCTGCCTTTAGCATGGAACTCACTTGGCAGCGGCAGGGCCTGGCTGCGTTCCTTCAAGGCAGCATCCAACTTCTCTTTGCTGTTTGACTTCTCTCAGGTTCTGTCCTGTGCTAGAGGTAATGAGGGTTGTGCTTCTCCCTGTGCTTGCACTGGTGGAATACACTGCACAACAGCCAGCGGGGACTCAAGGTCAGAATGAGGTCGAAGATGAACTAAGCTAGCACAGTCTCCTGCCCTGCTTACCTGTCCTCAGTCAAACCCTGTTCACCAGACCTGAGGAGCCATCAAACGATCCGAAGTCAGCTGGGAAAGAACAGGGCTAGAAATAGCAATCAAGGAGCCTTTTTTGGGGTAAGCCACATGGCAGGGGCTTTGCAACAGTCTTTCGTGAGTGGCCGAAATCCCCCACTCACTCCAAATGTGCTTTTCAAAGATGCAGGATTTTTTAATAAACAGAGGAAATGATAAATTATGTTGTAACTCCACTCCAAAGGCATTTGGTTCTTAACAGCCAAATCCTCTGTAGTCTTTAAATAAACAAAAACTTATTTGGTGAACAGACGGGGGGGGAAATGAAAGATTTTCTGTACTTGGGTTCCACATGTCAACAATTTCTCTCCTGTGTGTATGTTGGCCAAAGCCGTATATCATGATAAATGAATAAAGGAAAACCTCGAGCCCAGGGCAGTCAGACAGCTCAGCAAATGGCTTTCAGCTGATTGCTCTATTTCAGTTGACATTTATCAAAGAGTTTCTCTGTTTCTCTGTGTGTCAGGGCTGCCGTGGTGGCAGGGACGAGAATAAGACTACCTGTTTGGATGTGCTGAGTAATGAGTCATGCTGGGGCAATTCAGTCTCCCTCCTTCAGGCTCTCTCTCTTTCAAAAAGACAAGCTGAGTATGGCACTTCTCACACTTGGCAGAAGAATCAGCCACCTCCTCTGTTCAGTTTAACGGCTTTCAAAGTCCCATGAAAAACACAGGCCAAAGAGAATTTAAGAACTTTTTTTCTCTTTATTTTTTTCTTCTTTCTTCCGTGTGTGTGTGTGTGTTAAAAATTACAAAGAGAAAAGTTAAGAGACACTTCTCACGAGTTCCCTATCTTACTCCCTGTTAACAATTAGATGTATATCCTTTCAGACCTTTCTCTATACATACATAATTTTTAAAAAGCAGAGAGGGAACTATTCTGTTCCTATTCTGAAGCTTTCTTTTTTTGACGCAACAACATATCCTGGCCATCTGTCCGTGTGTGAAGATGTAGATAGAATTTATCCCTTTTCATTGCAATATTTCATTCAGTATTAAGTCATTTCAAATGCGTTGGAGGATGTTTCTATTTAAAGGGTTTTTTTTTCTTGAGAAAGAACCCCTATTCTAGGTTTCTCTCTTTGGTAAGTTCTACTCTTCGTCAGTCTCAGACTAATATTTATTGAATGCCTGCTGTGGACCAGGTACCATGCTGGACACTTTACGTGTGTTACTACATCCAAACTTCCAAATAACCCTAGTTGATGTAGTGTTACTACTATCTGTGTTTACATATGAGACAACAAGTTCAAAAAGAGTGTTTAACTTACCCAAGGTCACACAGCTAGTAAGTGCCAGAATCAAGTTTGAAACTCAGATCTGACCTTGAAGTGGGTCTTAAATCACTGTCCTTTGGATTTGAAGTCTTCATTGAGCACTTACTCAAAATGCACCTACTACTACTCTGTTCCCTGAAGGTAATATAAGAGAAGCAGAAAGCTCAGCTCACTTTCATAAAACAATTAGAAAGCTATTTCTAATAAAGACGGCATGGAAAACAGTAGCTGGCACAGTAAACACTGAAGAGGAGGTAGCTTTTACGGAGACAGTAAAAATGACATATTTATACCTCATCTGCTTGGCAGACTCCTCTAGAATGTGTCGGAACCATGGAGTAAGCGGAAAGACCACCCGGTAGTGAATAATGATGATAACAACAACCCTAATGGTGTTGACAGCACCAAAAACTAATATTGGCTGGTGATTTTTAGTTTTCAAAGTGTTACATCCTTTATCCTGTTAAAACCATTGAGTGAAGCTTTGAATTTCTTTTGCCCTAATACAGCCAATTTTCATGATGTGCATGAAAAGGTATGTTCTCAGTTTTGGGGTACAAATTTTGATAGGTACACACAAAATGCAGTTTTTGGATTATGTTTAGGTTTCCTGTAGTTCTTATTTTTTGACCCTTTGATGAGTCTTGGATTGAAAGTGGTATGTTTCAGTTTTCTGTTACTAGCATTTCTGTTTCTCATTGCATTTCCTGTAATTTCTGCTCTGTGAAAGTGCTGGTGTGTTGTTGGATGCATAGACAGCCTGACTCTTAACGTGTTCATCGTCTCATTCGGTGCTCAGAGTCTAAATTCTGTCTTGTTGTATATCGAGATCACAGCCCTGGCTGGCTTGCTTTCTGTTTGCCTTTGCTTAGTCTGTCTTTCCTCTTCTTTTATTTTAGCCTTTCCGAATCACTATGTTTTAGGTATGTTTCTTTTTTAAAGTTGAATTTTGTTCTATGAACCATTCAGAAATTCCTTTTAAAAATTATCTTTGTGTTAAAATACGCATGTCGTCAAACTTACTGGCTTAACCGTTCTCAGGTGTACAGTTCAGTAGCGTGACGTGCATTCGCGTGGTTGTGTGAGCAGTCTGCAGAGCTCTCTTCACCTGGCAGAACTGAAACTGCCCACTAAACAACTTCCCATTGCCCCCTCCCCCCAGCCCCTGGTAACCACCGTTCTGCTTTCTGTCTCTATGAATTTGACCACTCTGAGTACTTCATATGAGTGGAATCATACAGGATTTGTCTTTTTGTGACTGGCTTATTTCACTTAGCGTGGTGTCCTCCAGCTTCATCCATGTTGTAGCATATGTCAGAATTTCCATCCTTTTTAAGGCTGAATAATGTTCCATTGTATATATACATGGAACTCCTTTTCTTTAAATAGATGACAAACTCATTTACATTATTAAGTTACATACAGACTCTCCACCCTGGCATTCCGTAACTCCTGCAGTCTGGGCCTGTTGTATCTCTTTACTTGTGATATATCTCTCACAACTACCCTCATGCAACCAGTGCTTAAGCTAAATGGAATTATTAGTTTTTCTGAGGTTTTGTGCTGCTTTCTTTCACTTCCGTGTCTTTTCTTAGGCTGTTTTCTTTGCCTGGTATGTGCTCCTTTAAATCCCTGCCCCACCTGACAGGCAAAATTTATCTAGCGTCAAAGCCCTTCTTGGTCCCACGTCCTTCCTTGAACTAACTCGTTCCTTTCTTTATCTTGACATTTCTCCCGATGCCTAGACCTGCATATGCCTATTGAGTGTCTCCACTTGGATGTGCCTCAAGCACCCCATACAGCTGGCCCTGCCTGGACTCTGCGTCCCCCCAGGCCTGCTCACCCTCCTGCATCTCCTCTCTCAGAGTAGCGTCACCATCCACCCAGGTGCAGGACATTGGGAGCCACCAGTGCTTTCCTCTCCCTCATCTCCTCATCCCATAAGTCACCAGGTCCTGTCAGTTCTACCTGCAAAGTGCTC
The DNA here is from genome assembly GCF_021613505.1 of Equus quagga. Taxonomy (NCBI): domain Eukaryota; kingdom Metazoa; phylum Chordata; class Mammalia; order Perissodactyla; family Equidae; genus Equus; species Equus quagga. The sequence goes on from NC_060267.1 coordinate 83,633,833, forward strand.
TACTCCCCTTTCAGGCACACCCTTGAGTGGTGCTTACCAGGGAACAGAGGTGGCAGATGTTTCAGGCTGGCCTTGTCAGTGTCTCTGGCCTCACCTCTGAGGCAGAACATCAGCACTGGATAAGCCTTGTTGAAGTCCCGTGAAAAAATCCCCTACTCTTACCCTTTGCACCGGACTAGCACAGTGCTTGGTGCAGAGCAGGTGTCAAGGAAGTGTTTGTCCAGTTGCAACGGACCTGCCAGGCCTTGAATACAAATGAAGCTGATTTACATCAATAACCCAGAGTTTCTCTAATTACTCTCACCTACTTGCTCAGACCTCCAAACTCATCTGCTAAGTCAGCCTCAGGAGTTTCTGGGCATCTAAAGGCTACCTCCCGTGGTGTCCACAATCATTGGCATCTGCCATACTCTCCTCTCCCACCCGGGCTCCACTGGCATCTGTGGCCATGAATGCCTCTTGAGGGAGATTTGCCTCTGCTCCTACTGAGTGTCAGTGTCTGTGACAAAAGTCCTGGTTCCTGGGCTTGCAATGCCTGAGCGTGCTGGGTGGGCTCCCTGAAGAGCAGGGCAAAGGTCCCTTCCCTCATCCCATGCCACCCTTGGCCACCTGAGCTCCAGAGCAGGCTTGTTGGGGTCCAAGTCCCTAAAGTCTCCTAGCACAGTGGCTCCTCCACAGGCTGACCACTGCCGCTGATGGGGCTCGCAGCTGGCCCAGGGGGCAGGGCTCCCGTGCTTTCTACTCCCTTCCAAAATTGCCCCCTCTTCAGAGGAAGTCTTGGAACGCAGGAGGTCTGGTGTCTGACCCCCAACTAGGAAGCCTCAATAAGTTATTTTAACTAAGGGACCAGGGAGCTAGAAAGGGCCTTGTGAGGTGCTGAAGTAGCCAGTGAGAGGTAGGTCCTGTTTTGTCCTTTCTCTCCTCAATAAAGGTCAGTCCATTTCCCCATGGGTACCAAGGAGGGCTTGGACAAGATCACTGGTTTCTAACTGGGCCAGAGAACCTTTGCTGGTTCATGACAGCATCTTTACTCATCTGGGGCAAAATAAGTAGAATAAAGGCAGTGTAGCAAATGTTTTCATAAAATTATTTAACTTAAAGGACTATTCTATATTCTTATATCCTGCTCTTCCTATTTCTGTTTTAGGTATTAAAATATTCTTTCTATCATGAAATCATAAGTTGATGATTCTAAAAGAAATCCTCATTTAGAAAGATAAAAAGTTGGTCACCTTCTGTTGGCCCTCCATTTTTTTTAACTTTACAGATGCATGAATCCCAAAGTCTGTGAGCTGTGGGACCTCACGCCTACTCCTAGTGCTGATGTCCCCGAGGCTGTCATCCAAGGGAAGCTGGAGCTGTAACCAGGGAGAGAAGCAATGGAGGGAGGCGGTTTGACCTGGTGGGTGTCAGGGACCCGGTGGGTGAGCAAGCGGTGGTAGTGAGGCAGGGGTTGGAAACAGGACAATAGTCAATCAGGAGGGTTCAGAGACCCACACGGGAGGAGGGACGGGTAAGGAGAGGTGAGTCAGAGAGGAGAGAGGGAGACAGAGACAGACAAACAGAGAGGGAGAGAGATACACACAGGCCCAGAGGGAGGGAGAGAGAAAGAGGCAGAATCAGAGACAAAGACAGAAATATACGTGCACACGCGCACACATGCATACACACATACGAGCACAGAGATCAGCGGGTAGAGACAGAAAGATGGAGACAGTCGCAGAGACAAACGGATGGCGACAGTGAGACAGTTATTCTGGAGAGATATTCTGAAAAAGACACCTAGAAAGAGGGACAGTGAGATTGAGACAGAGACACAGGAGGAGATAGATAAATACAGAGAGAAAGGAACAGAAATCCAGAGAGAGACACACACAGTTTTTAAAAAGGCAGAAAGAGAATCGAAATATATAACAATGTACACCTGAAATGTATAATATTATAAACCACTGTTACCACAATAAAAAAGAATAAAAAATTTTAAAAAATTGTGTGAATAACTAAAACAATTGTAAAACTTACGGCTGTAAAAATAGACTCAATGTAATCGTGACTGTGTAGAAACTATATGTAGCAAAATTTTGGAAGGAGTAAAGATGTTGGGAGGTAATGTAAGTATGCTGAGTTCCTCATATTACATAGCTTAGTTCTTTAATAATAAAAAGATTTTTTAAGACCTGAAAAAAAAGGAAGAAAGGAGAGAGAGAAAGAAAGCAAGAAAGAAAAGAAAAATGGAAAGACACACATTGAGACGAGGACTGAGGGAGGTAGACAGAGACATGGAGGCAGAGAGTGAGCGAGGCGGGTGGCTTTGCACAGCCCCAGCTTCTGCAGGGGGCGCAGGGTGTGGGTGGAGGAAGAGGCAGCACCAGCTGGGGCCAGGGCTGCAGGGACCAGATAAGGACGCCTGCCAAAGGAAAGCAGGGGAAGGAAAGACGTTTACAAATCCCTGGGGGGAGAAAGCCAGGGAGGCTGCCCCAGGCCCAGAGAACAATGGGTACTTGACTTCAGTGGGTCATTAATGAGACAATTAATGGAAAGAGTAACAGAGGCCTCCCCAGGGAGGACTCAGAGAGTGGGTAAGTGGAATTATTGTGGAGGGCGTGCGGGCGGGCGGGTGGTTCTAAGGGGGGGCCTTTCCTCACAGTCCCAGATGTCCAGCATGCCAACTGCAGATTCCTGGCCTGGGGCATGGGCCCTGTCGCAGCTCCCCCACACATACCCCGTGCTCCCTCCACTCTGGCCCCTTGCCAGCTCCCAGATGCATCCCTAGCCTTTGCTGCTGCCACTCCGTCTACCTGGAATGTCACCCCTTGATTATCTCCATCCTTGGAAACCCTACCCGTTCCAGGGGTAAATAAATACGGTGCATCCATACAATGCAATGGTGAGCCAGGGCCATATGTTTCAACAAGAACAGAGCCCCCAAAACATAATGGAAAAAGCACGTGGAGTCGTATATACAGTGTGACACCACTTATGTAAATTAGAATGACAAGCACAAAACGATTCTTTTAAAAATTATTCCTGCCTATATTTTGCATTATAAAATTATTTTCTTCAAAGGGGCGGTTATAAAGAGATACTTACCAAAACCATAATAGTGATTGCCACGGGGAGGGGGCAGGACTTAAAGGTACCCTAAAGTCATTTCATACGTCTGTATGTCTATTTCTATGTATGAAAACTTGGCAAAATGTTAATTTCGGGTTGTGAAAATAGGAGTGGTTGTTACCTTGTTTTTTTTTTTTTAATCCCCCGTGCTTTAAAATCTTTTCCAGAGGAGAGAGAGACATCCTAGCTGTCCTCCAGACCCAGCTCAAATGCCACCTCCTGTGGGAAGCCTTCCAGGAACCCATCCACCAGTCAGATGTGGTTTCCCTTTTTCTTGGTACCAAGCTCTCAGGGCTGAAAGCGCTTTCTCCCATGTTTTTCCCTTTGTAATGTTCATGGATTGTCTTCCCTTCGAGGGCAGAGACTTCCAGCACAAGGCTGGCACAGAGGTGGTGCCCAGGGGTGTCTGTGGGACTGAACTTACCTCTCCCATTCCACCACTGTAGAAGGCAAACTGCGAAGGCTCTGATTACATCTCAGATCCAACACACACTGTAATTTTGGGGGGCGGGGGAGTGGGCTCCTGAAATTCAAAGCATGGCTTCCAGAATGGGGATCTAGGTGTGGGATGGATGGCAGCTGCTATTCAAACATGTTCAGGGAGGAAGGAGAGGATCTTGTTTGCCGTGTCCAGGAAATTGCCCCATTGCTGGGTACCTGGTTGTTTGTGGCAACATTGCTAACAAGCCTCTAGCTAGAGTCCCAGCAGAGTTCCTCTCACCCACCCCAGTGGGGCAGAGAGGCATGTAGCTCCTTCCACCCAAATCTACCTATTAAAAGAACCCCTGAATCCCACTGGCCCCCAGTGCATCCCAGTTGCCGGTAAAATGGAGCCATTGCAGAGGTGGAAGGAAGAAGTACGTCAGTCCTGGCCCAGCGATCCAGGCAAGCGTTGGCCCATCCAGAGCCACAGCCACCACGTACTGAGCATTTACAGGATGCTCAGCCCCTGAGCTATGTTATCTAATTAACTCTCACAATAGCCCCTATTTAACAGATGAGGACTCAGAGAGGCTAAGTGACTGCTCCAGGTCACAGGATGGCAGTAACTGTTGGAACTGGGACCCAGGCTGACCTGTTAGGTGGAGGGTGTCTCTTGGGTTTGGGTGGTGGGGTACACGGCTCTCCCTACTTCTAGGCAAACTCCTCTGTTTCACAAAAGGGGATACTGAGGCACAAGAAGGGAACAACTCTTCCGTTGACAACCTAACAAGTGAGTGGCAGAGCTGGGACGTGAACCCAGATTTCCAGGCTGCTTCCGGCTCCCCTGGCCGCCCAGTAGAGTCTACCACCTAGCAGGGCAGACTTCATCTCGGGATGTTTAGTCCATTGGGCTTTGCGGTGTCTTACGCCTTCATAGGACATAAAACTGTAGCCTTTGGGGAGCAGGGCGGGACCTTAGAGATCATCTCCTTGGGCTCCCTCTTTGTAGTGTTGAGGAATTTAAGGCCTAAAGAAGGCAAATGACTCACAAGGCCCTTTTGATGTCAGGAAGTCCAGCCCAAAAAAAGCAGCCTCCTGATCCAGAGTCCCTTGGATTCTCGGAACCTATTGGCTCCAACTTTAGAACCGATTTTAATACTAGGTAACTTGGTAGCCAAACCCAGAGCCAACTGGAAACTATAAATTAGAATGTGGAGAAGGGCAGCTTCCACACAGAGCTGTCGAATGAATGAATGAATGGATGGATGGGTGGATGGCTGCCAGGCTCATTTCTGCCTCCCCCCCTGGTTTCCCTTCCTCTGCTCCATCTCTTGCTGTCAGATTAATTCTCTTCAAACAGCCTTTGCCAGGACATGGCTCTGCTCAGCAGCCCCCAGGAGTTCCCCATTGCCTGGATAACTAACTGAACAGTCTCCTTCCATAGCTGGCCCCTCTGAGCCGTTCTCCACATTGTGAACTCTTTAAATTGCAAATCACAACACTCCCCTTCAGAGGCTCTCCATCACCCCCAGGAAAAAGCACCAAAGTCTTACCTCAGGGTTTTAACTGCAGGGTTTGACCTGGACCATCTTTCCAACCTCATCTCATGCCAGCCTCTCCCTTGCTCTGGCTGCAGCCACACTGCCTTCTCTCAAGTTCCCACTTCAGGGGCTTTGCACATGCTGTTCCCTCTGCCTGGGGCATTCCAGATCTACTCTGCCTTGCTAACACTTGTACATCCTTTAGATCTCAACCTAATGTCACTGCTTCCAGGCAGCCTTCCCTGACCTCTCCAGATTGGGTTGACACCCTCCGTCAGCTGTTCCCACAGCCACCGGACTGCCCCCAGCACTGCACTGTCCCATTTGACTGTGTGTAACGTCTTCAGTGTCTGTCTCCTGTCCATACTATGAGCTCCGAGGGAGCAGGGGCTGTCCTGTTCACCATCAGGAGCTCAGTGCCCGGAACGCAGCCTGGCACACACTGTGTGGAATGATTAAATATATTTGGTTGTTCATTGAAATTGATTTATTCATTCAACAGATATTTATGGAGCATCTACTAAGTGTCAAGCCTGGTTCTCCACACTCCACAGTGGGGAACAACCCACCTCAAAACCCTGCCTTCATGGAGCTCACAGTCTACTCTACATTAAATGGATAGAGAAATAACACAATGCTAGGCGTACCTAAGCTTTCTGAAGGACAAGGAGCAGGGGTAAGGGGTTGGAGCATGGAGCGCGCGTGCGCGGTGGGGGAGGGGGCGTGCCGATTTAGACGGGGTAGTCAGGGCATGTATCATGGAGGAGGTGACATTTCAGTGCTGGGCCAGGGCTCCTGAAAGACACAGACCCTCTCTCCTTCTTGGGCTGACTGGGTCCTAGGTGTGTCCAGGCATGCCAGTCTCCCGATCCCCAAACCCTCCCTGCCTGCCTCCCAGGGTGGGGGAGCAAGGAGCCCAGAAGAGGTCTTTGGCGAGGCTTTTGAGGCGAGTGCGAAGGCCCGAAGCTGCTCTTCACAACATCTGTGATTGGGCTCTTTCTGCGTGGCGCGGGGCGGCGATTGCTTTGTGCAGCGAGGACTCGGCTGATTGTGGCCGGGCGATTGGCACCCACAGACCGCGGCCGCCAGGGTTTACCGTGCACCCCCAGCGCCGCGGCGAGCCGTGCGCAACGCGCCAGCCCAATCTCGCCTCCTATATTCAGAGTTGATTAGACGCTATTTCTGCCTGGATTTTCAGAAGGCTCAAGAGCTTTTTTAATCACTACAGTGGCTCATTACGGTTTTGCAGTGACACTCATGTCCTTCAGTTCTCTTCTCAGATTAGATTCTATAGTCAGATGAATATTGGATGATTTCATTACATACAAATGCAATCAACAGTTTTGCATAAATTTCTTCTCTTTTCTTGAGTTTCAATTGACCCCAGCACCCATGGTGGCAGGCGCGATCCACATGCAAATGAGCCGGGTTTGCAGCCACCGAGAGGGGCCGGGAGAAGGCGGGCACTTGTACCAGCCCAGGGAGGGAGCCAGCCTTGATTGCTCAGGTTTGGGAGAGGGGCCTTGGAGGAGGGGGCGCCGCTTAGAGGGCAGCTTCTCTGACTGAGGGCACCCTGGTTCGGGATGGGGTTCCTGCAGGTGGACTGAGGCAGAGGGATGCTCAGAGTGGGGCAGGCTTCGTCTCTGGGCAGAGAAAGGAGCGTGGAGTGTCAGCGGTGGCTGCTGGGCCAGTCCTGGTGTGCTCAGGACGCTTGGGGCAGTGGCTATTTAACAACTGGTGTGGATGTGTTTCAATATTTTAACAACTGGGAGGGCCTTAACAGTGCCTTCCTGCTGAATGTTAGCTCTGACCCAACGAATACTGTTATTATTATTACCATAATCATCATCATTATTTCTTCTGGAGGGCTTGAGCTATGGCCATGAGGATGATCAACAAAAGTCAAAAGCCAGCCCAAGGCAGATGGGACAGTTTGGAGCCTGGGGCAGTGGCTGTTGCATCACCTTCTTGTTTTCTTTTTTGGGTGGAAAGGCAGGATCTTCTCAGAATTGAGCCTCAGAAGGCTCCGAATCCCTCCTTTATCTGGTGACTGAATCCTTTCCACCACATGCCTGTGGAGAAGATACCAGCCCTTGCTTGTTCTCCCCTGGGGGTGGGGAGCTCCCTCCCTGCAGTCAGTCTCTTCTGGCTTACTTGGCTCCTTGCTGACAGGTGCTTTCCCTGCCCTGACCCTGGGCCCTGGGCCCTGGCCCCACAGTCCACCTCTGCTCCCTCGGCTCCATGACAGCCCCTGAGGTCAGCAGTGGGGCCTGCTCTCTCCCAAGTTTCCTTTCCTAGGGCTGGTCTTCTCCATCCCTGCAGCTTCTCCTCCCAGGAAGTAGCCTCCAGCCCCTCCCCTGTGTCTGTGCTCCAGATGCTCCTGGTGGCTGTCAATGTTCGTAGTCCAGGCCTGGACCCAACACCAGGCATGAGGCTGGAGGGTAATGTGGGGAGTAAGCTGTGTGTGGTTAGGGTCCCCAGGGCTAACAGCTGTGCACCTCATGGAGGGTGGGGGGACCGGGATGGAGACATTAGACCTGAAAGTCTGCTAGGACAAGGGTCTGTGCATCCCAAACCACTTCCTTTAGGCAGGTTTTTTGTAGAAGCTCCCCATGTAGACACAGACATGACACAGACAGTGTGGGTCAGGGACCCAGAGAGGGACATGTGGATGCACCAGGAGTCAGAGACCCATCAGGGATGTGACCCGAGCTCCAGTTGTCATCATGGACACATCAGAACCCTGAAGCCAGAGGGTAGAGCCAAAGTTACAGCCATGGACATGAATGAGACCCATTTGTGCTGGCACAGCCCCAGACTCAGGCCCCTGCCTCTCACTGCCCTCAGCTCCCTGCATCAGGATTATAGAGATCCAGGAATCTGAACTGACGTAGGGGCGCTGGCTATTGCCCACATGTGGCCGATGAGACTACTGAGGTCCAGAGAGGGCAAGGTTGCCAAAGAGCCACACAGCATTGAAGCCAGAGCCTCCTGATACAGTCTGGGAGCTGCTTCCCTGTTCCTCTGGCTGTCCCTGAGGACCATTCCCTTGTCATTCTGTCCTTCCGTGTGCAGTCCTGAAGGTCCTGTCTTCCCCAGCTGAATGGACCACCCATCACTGCCTGTGCACTGCTGTCTGCTGCTTCTTAACCTCCCCACACTCCTCTTTCTGTTTGCATCTCGTGTACATTCCTCTTCCCTGTCTCTCCTTGTCTCCATCCTTGAGTCTGTCTCTCTCTCTGTCTGTATGTCCCTTCCTCTCCTTTCTCCCTCTCTTTGCCTCTCCTTTGCCTGGCCACATCTGCCCCTTAGCACTCCTTTGTGGTACCAGAGCTGGCCTCTGTCTGGGATTGGGAGATCTGAGACCGCAGGGCCACACCCCTAAGAGCTGCAGCCCCTGGAAGGAGGAGGTTGGGTGTGGGGGTTGGTTTCTGAACTCTTCGGAGCCTTTCTGCCGTGGGCAGCTCTGGGCCATCCATTTTCTCCCCGAGTCAAGGACAGCAGGAAAGCAACCATCTCTCATCACAGACCAATCTCACAGCGGCCTGGAAGAGGGGGCTGGGAGTGGGGGTGGGCAGGGGTGAAGAGGGCTCCCATCGACTCCTCATGCAGGTGGGGGATCATCCTGTCCAGGCCCCTGTCTTCTAGCTGGGTCCAAACCTGCTGCTGTCCATGGCAGGCTCCCCTGGTGGGAGCCCCCCTCCTGCCACCCTCCCTCCAGCTCCTCCTGCAGAATGAACCTGTTCCCCTAACCCAGTTGAAATCTGGTCCCTACTCACCCCTTTCACCAGGCACAAAGCACTGCTTTCCTCTGGCTCCCTTGATTTCTGATTTCACTCCTTGGCATCCACAGGGTAGAGAGCTAAGAGCTGGCCTCCAGAGGCTGGAAGGTCTGAGCCAAATCCCAGCTCTGCCACTTGCTAGCTGGGTTGTCTCAGGCAAGTGACTTAACCTCGCTGAGCCCAGTTTCCTCCTCTGTAAAATGCAGATAATTCCTTCCCTTGCAAGGCTGGCGTGAGGATTGAGTGAGCTAACTTAGGTGAAAGTAGCTGGCACAGAGCTGTGCACAAAGTAGACATGGGATAAAGCATTTGTTATAAATACATGAGTGAGTAAATAATGAACAAATACTAGAATTTAGATGTGTAAATGGGGCATGGAGAAGGAATGCCAGGTGTCAGGAATGACACAAACAAGAGTGTGGAGTTAAGAAATCTTGGAGGGGAACAGGGAGCCATGAGCGCCCAATAGGAATGCAAAGTCTGGAACCCAAAGAGAGGTCTCAGGAGATGAGTCTAGACAGTCTCAAGGCTTGAGGCTGACAGTCTCAAGGGGCAGGCTCAGGGCTTTTTTTTTTTTTTTGGTGAGGAAGATTGGCTCTGAGCTAACATCTGTAGCCAATCTCCTTCTTTTTTTGTTTGAGGAAGATTGTCCCTAAGCTAACATCTGTGCCCATCTTCCTCTACTTTGTACGTGGGATGCTGCCACAGCATGGCTTGATGAGTGGTGAGTAGGTCCACCCCTGGAATCTGAACCTGTGAGCCCCAGGCTGCCAAAGCGAAGCATGTGAACTTAACCACTATGCCACTGGGCTGGCCCCATTTGTTGGTTTTCATTTTAAGTTGAGCATCCCTTTAGCAGGGAAAGGAACAGTGAGAGGATAAGGAACTTAGTGAGTGTCGACGATGCACCAGGCAGCTAAGAGTAATTGTAGCAGCAGCCAGCAGGAATAGAGCCCCCTGCTGAGGCATTTTATAGGCATTATCACATTTAATTTTTACAGCAACCCAGCTGCCCTGTGAGGGAGATGCTATTATTATTCCCACTTTATAGATGAGGAAATTGAGACCTAGGGCAGTAAAGTGATTTTCCTGGGTCACACAACTAATAATTGTCCCAGACAGGGTTTGAACCCTGGTCTAGTCTGGCTCCAAAGCCACTCCTCAGTCCCCTTCCACAGGGAGGACCCCCCATAATCTCTAGGCAGGTGGTGCCATGTGAATAACTGGCTTGAAAACACTTTTGGTTAGTGAAGGAGAGTAGGGAAGGCACGATTGGAGGGCCCAAATGTCAGTAAGATAGAAACTTGGCTCAGATGAATCAGGGAAGCCTTCCTGGAGGGGGCTGGGCACAGAGGGAGAGACAAGGCCCAGAGGTGAGGCTGAGGCAGCCCTGGTGGGGGTAGAGGTGGGGTGGGGGTTGTCACCCCCAAGTGACACTTGGGTACTGGGGCACTTGACTTGGATCTGCTTCTTACTGGGGTCTGTTTCCTCCACCCCACCTAGCCCAGCTAGTGCCTTCTTCTGGTCAGTCCCCAGAAAAGTGGGAAGGGCAGGTTTCCAGTGACTGCAGACCTGAGCCCCATTCCCAGCTCCGCTGTGCTCTTGCAGCTGCACTTTGGCCAAGATGACTGCCCTTTCTGACTTTACTTTCCCCGCCCGTGAAATGGGGCTAACAGTGCCCACAAGCTCAGTGCAGCTGAGGGTCAGAGGTGAGCAGAACTGGCCCAGGGCCAGGTTCAGAGCATGTGCTGAGCAATGTCAGCTCCTTCTCTCTTCCCCTGGGCCCCCACACACCTGAGGCAGGCCCAGACCCCCATTTCAGAGCATCAAAAGTCACAAAACAGGACGTGTGCTGCAGTGGTCAGACTGATGCCAGACTGCCTGACTTCATCTTGCTGTGCCATCTTGAGCGAACGACTTACCCCAGCTGTGTACAGTTTCCTCATCTGTAAATACGGATATGGCACAAGCCCAGAGTCCCTCATCTAAGACCTATGACGTTGGAAGGTTTCTGAGCTTTTCTGATTCTAAAGTCTGATACAGAACATATCCCATATCCTGTACCACCTCCCAGTGGGGACATTTCTTACAGTCAAAAATCATTCCTATATATAGTTTTTCACCCAAACGTACAAATATTCACACCAGATAGTGAAATGAAAACCAAAAATAGCTTCTTAGTTCAGGTCAGTTTTGGCACCAAATAATTTGACACCAACTTATGTAAAATCTTTTGGGGCACCGAAGCTTTTAGGATTCAGCACTGTGGAGAGGGCACTGGGGCCTCATGGGGCTGACATGTGGATAAGATGAGTTATTACACAGAGGCGTTCAGACCCACACCTGGTGCACAGTGAGTGTTCAAGACGTACATGCCATATGATGGGTCCCACCCCTGCTCAAAGCCCTCCCATGGCTCCCGTGTCCTCAGGGTTGAGTGTAAGCAATCTCTGCCAAGGCCCTTTATGACTGGGGCCCTAACTCCAGCCTCAGGTCCTACCTCTGCTCTGCACACCCTAAACTTCTTCATCTTTTTTCGGTTCCTCAGACACCCCAGGCTCTCTCTCTCTGCAGGCTGTTGCACTTGCCATGTCTTCTGCCTGAAATGCTCCCCTTCCCCAACCTCCTTTCTTCACTGATTCATCCTACAGGTCTCACAGCCCTCACCTGAGCTTAGATCACGGGCTAGGAAAATTGCTAGTCACCCCTGCTACGCTGTGATCTTGGGGAAGGCAGTGGCCATGTGTCTATTCTTCTCTGGCATACAGTCGGTGTTGAATGAATGAGCGTCCTCACTCATCAATGGCATTGCCATTAGCTCAGGGCCTGAATACACATTTGTTGAATGAACAGATGACACACAGCTCTGGAAGGAGGATCTCACCCCCCTGGGCACCCCAGGAGAAGATTCTTGGAATGCTCTTCCCTCCCTCTCTCCGTCTCCAAATTCCTTAAGTGATTTTTTAAAAAAGGGACCCACTCCATGCAGGGGACCAGTGGGGCCTCCAGGATCACAGGGCCTGGGGGAAGTGGCTTCAGTACATTAGGCAGAAACCACTTGTCCGGGGTTGGTGGAGGCCTCTGGGGCTTGGGGAGCAGGGGGCGGGGCGAAGGGGGCCTCCAGCACTCTGGAGCAATTGCTATAAAATAAACTTCATAATCAGGTAAATGCGTTCGTGTGGGGGATGGTTCCCATGCAGCTGCGGGCGTCCCCCTGGCCGGAGGGGACCTGTCTAATCTCAGGGTAATGAAAACGTGGGTCCAATTATGATGGAGGGCCGAGGCCTGGGCCGCGGCCGGAGTGGGGAGCTGGGCCCCTGGCAGCGGAATTAGAACATTTAAGCTGTCAGGCCGAATCCGGGAGAGCCCTGATTACCTGGCCCGCGAAGGGGCCGCTTTGGTTTGGTGTCGACTATAATTTCCTGGCCGCCAGCCGTGAAGTCAGGGGCCACCTTCTCTCCCTTGCCATGGGGGTCCAGGCCCTGCCTCTCTGACCTCCACCCCTCCAGACCCAACCAGAGGGTCTGGCCTGGGCCTCCCAAGCTGCCCATATGGGGCAGAAAGAGGAACAGGTACATGAGTGATGGCTGGGTGTGTGTAATATGTGGACACAGATCAAGGAAAGTGTGTCCACTGACCATGTGGAATGACACGTGCACAGGACGTTTATGTGGTACGCGTGATGTGGATATAGTAGGCATATGTAAATGGTACAAGTTGCGTCTAGTGGACTATGTGCCACTGATCCAGCAGTGAGGTGTGGGTGGCTCACGCACAGGGGCTGTATGTACACATACCTGTGGTACACGTGTGCACATAGCAGGGCTGTGGGTATGCAGGTTATATGTGGTGTGTGTTCACAGTTGTGTGTGCTGGTCTTTAAGTGCCACGAGAGCAGGGATCAAGTCCTCCTTGCTGGCTGCTGTACCCCCAGCACCTAGCTGGGTTCCTGGCTGGGTGGATGGGTGTGGATTATATAAATGTGGGGTGAATTTATGTCTGTGTGATAGGTACCTGGGAGCTACGCGATGCATATATGAAAGGTAGGAGCGTATGGAGTCTGCATGGAATGTGCCTAGTGTGTGTGTGTGTGTTTCTTGTCTCTGTTGTGTGATACAGGGGCATGAGCAGTGGAATGCTTCTAGGGCCTGTACTGTGTGGTCACACAGACCTGTGCTGGAGGCCTGGCTCCTCTCCTTACAGACTGTGTGACCTCAGGCAAATCACTAAACCTCTCTGAGCCTGACTTTCTCATCTGTAGAATGGATAATTATAATAACCACAGCTAACATTTACTGAGCACTTACTCTGTGCCTGGTACTCTACTGTATGCTTTTCAGCATTATTATCTTACTGTCTTTTCAGAATAACCCTGAATGTAAGTACTACTCTCGCCCCATTTTACAGATGGGAAAACTGAAGCTCTCAGAGGTTAGATAATGTCGAAGCCAGGATTCAAACACAGGCAGTCTGCCTGCAGTGTAAGCTTTTAGCTTCCAGGCTAAATGGATAGGACCTATTGCATAGAGTTGTCCTAAGGATTGAATGAGATAATCCATGTGAAACCCCCAGTACTGTGTCTGGGACATAGTAAGTACTCTGTAAGTGTCATTGCTATTATTTATTTGCACATGACGCATGTGTATGGCATGTATAAAACAGGTACAAGGAAATATATGGGAAGGGGGCACATATTTGTGTGAGAAAGACACACGTGTAGGTGTTTGTGGGCGTGTGTAGGGCAGGCATGCATTTACACAAAGTTTATATCCATGTGCTTGGGTATATGCATATGTGATGTATTTTTCATAATCAACACAAGACGTAAACAAATGTATTAGGATGTACCATATATTGACGAATGGCTTATGAAATTAGAAGAAACATACTTGAGGTAGGTGAGATATTTGAATCTGCACAGGGCTCTATACTTGGGAATTGAAGAATATTATGTAAATGGGGCAATAATCGGTCTTGGAGGTGCAGGCATGGTCATGAATATGCACATGTGCACACAGCACGACACATTTGTGTGTGCATAGGGGCGATACATATAATAACAATATAGATATGCACGGAGTGGTTATAGATACCATACGTATACAATGCAGTGTATGTGGTCTGCTACGTGCATGTGTGTGCACAGTGCTTGTGCCTGGGGTATGTATAGGCACATTGATGGAAACAGTGGTGTGTGTGTCATGCATGTACTTTGGGGGGATGTTGCATATCCTTTTGAGACGTATATATTTGTTTGTGATTCATGTTCTGTGCATCTTTGCTCAAATATCACCTTCTCAGTTAAAACACCCATTACCACCCTATTTAAAAGACCCAGTTTCCCATCCCAGTCCCTTCTTTATTTTCTCCAAAAAAGTGTCACTTTTTAATATACCATGTAATTCAGTAATTTATGATGTCGTTTTCTCTCCCTGGAACCTAAGCTTCGGGGGGGCCAAGGGCCTTTCTCAGTCTTGTTCACTGCGAATCCCCCTGCCTAGCCCAGGGCCCGGCCCGTTGGAGATGCCCAACTACAATTTGTTGAGTCAACAAGTGGATGTCTGCGCGCAGGCGACGCAGCTCTGTGGGAGCCCGTGCGGGATTGAGATGAGACTTAGGTGCATGGCACAGCCAGGCGACAGGGTGACCACCCCGGGGCGCGGGGACGCATGGCGGACACACGTCCGCACGAGCTGAATTCAGCCGTGTGCTCTGGGCACGTGTGAATGACGGGCGGACGCCAGCTGCCGCCGGGCCAGCGCTGGGGCACCCCCGCCCCTGCCGGGCCCTGGGTCTGCCCCGAGGCCCCTCCCCGGCCCCTGCCGTCTCCCGGGGGGCGCGACCCGGTGTACCCGCGCGGCCGGCGGGGCTCCGGCCCATTTCCCGGCGGCCGCAGGGCGGGGAGCGCGAGCGGGGCCGCGGGCGGCCGGGCGGCAGGAAGCGGCGCATTGTTCGCGGGCCGCGGCCGGGCCGGGGAGTGCCGGGCCCCCACGGACATAAAAGGAGGCAGCAGCGCCCGCCGAGCGGCCGGCCGGCCCGCGCCCCGCTCCGCTGACCCCGGCATCCGCTCGGCCGGCAGCCCGGGGAGCTGGAAGGCGCCCGCCCCTGCGCCCGACAGCCCGGGTTCGAGTCCCGGCTCGCCGCCTCCCGCGCCTGCGTTTCCTCGCGTGTCAAATTAAACAGGCCGCTGGACGCCGAGCGCAGGGCACAGCCCCGCCGCCCCCTTCATCCTGGACCCTCTCCAGTTTGCTGGTCCCATTAAAAACCTAACCCCGCGCCGTAGTCCCTAGAGAAGAAAAGGGACCCAGTGACATGCAGGCTGCAGGGGGAGTGTTTTACCTACTGCTGGAAACGCGCCAGTGTACCTGGAGCGACACCCCTGTGGGCCAACGGGGCTGCCCGTGGCCCCAAAAGACCCTTTTCAGGGTGGACCTATGTTGGCAGGCTCCATTCTGGATGGGGAAACTGAGGCCTGGAGAGGGAACCACTTACTCAATGTCATCAATCACAGAAACCGTATCATGCAGACTTTTTACAAATTCAGGTTTTTTTCTTCCTGTGCTTAGAAGTACCGCCATTTTTGTGCTTCTTGACCATAAAATTGATCAAATGAACACGGTGACTGGTGTGTATCTTTTCAAGCTGGCCTTACACTTGTTGCTCATTTGATCTTCGCATCCTCTCTGGAAGTGGGCATGGGTAAACTGAGGCCCAGAGAGGTAAAGTGTCTTATTCAAGCAGGTTGGGGAAGTTCAGGGGTTTGTCCCTGGTCTGTTTTAGGAGATGTTAATCCTGACAACTCGGCACCATAATCTTGGGTGGGGATGTATTTGCGGGAGGATCCCAATCTAATCAAGGCAGGAAAAGTAAAGGATTAGCAACACCACCTGATTCTGCCCAGCCCACCCCGGCCCACAGCACTGAGTTTAGCCGTTTAGGCCAGGAGGATGCTCTTGTCTCCATTGAAAGGAAAAGGAGAATCTTCACCATTTCCGTAGGGGCCCAGAGAGGTTAAGTGACTTACAGCAGTTCACACAGCAAAGTATCTATGAGGCAGAGGCCCTCCACCCACAGCCAGACGTCTCCTTCTGGAGAGAACCCCCTCCCTGAGTCCTGAAATTTTGGGGACCTGTCCTGGGGTGGCTTCACCCACTGGGCCAGGAGATTCTGATTATGGAGAAATGGCCTTCCCTCCACCCCTGCCCCTGCCCAGCCTGGGAACCCTACACCGGGGGTAATTGAGATCAGATGCGGCTGTGACCCACGGAATGCTCCCCGGGAACCTGGAAGCATTTATTGTCTGGAAGAGAATCCAGGGCCCGTTCTAGGCCCCCTCCCTCCCCGGCTGTCTCCTCCCCGGGCGGCTGAAGGTGGATAGGGGCCCTGAGGAGCCTCTGGTGCTGGCCGGGGTTGGGCAGCCAGCCTTGATGAATCCGCTGCTGAAAGCACCTTCCTGGCTTCCTCCTTCCTGGGGATACGGTTACAGGGGGCCAGACTTCCTGTCAAGCCCGCCCAGCTCTGCAGGGTGGGTCTGCAGCTCTCCAGGCCTGCAGCTCTGCCACCACTACACCCCCCTGAGCTGGGACTTCAGCAGCCCCATCTCATTCAGGGATCAGCTCAAATGTCACCTCCTCAGGGAGGCCCTCCCTGACCACCCTATATGAGCTAGCCCACCTACCGGCAGTCTCTCCCTCTCCCTCTGTGTAATGTTCTTCATATCACTTATCGCTAGTTGGTTGGTTCTTTATTTTTGTTATAAGAATGTTTATTTCCTGACTGTCCTGTACCCCCAGGAATGTGAGCCCTGTGAGGGCAGGGACTTTGTTTTGTCACTGCTGTATCCCGGAGCCTGCAACTGTGCCTGGCACTCAGTAGGTGCTCAGTAAATACCAACTGGATGAACAAAGCAATGGGTGAGGCCCCACCTTTGGCCTCTGACGTCAGAGCTGCTCCGAACTGGGATTTACCATCTTTGATCTCCACCCTCTGGTTAATCCCGCCTCCTCTGCCTTGATTTCACGTGTCTGGTGTAAAACTCTGGTCTGATGCGCACTCTTCAGCCTGCATTTTACTGCCTCAGGCTCTCAACTGGGAGCTCCTCTGACCTCACATCTCTGATCCCTCTTCTTTGCCCTCATTTCTCCAGCCTCTGCTGTGTGGCTTTAGGCAGGTCTCTTGCCCTTCCTGAGCCAGCAGAGTTCTTCTTCAAACAAAAGCTTACCTGGGAAGCCCAGTGTATGACAGATAAAAGGGCGCAAGGCAGGAAGGGGGCCTGACTCTTGAGTGCCTGGCTTTTCCTGCGTCCCCTAGTGTTGTCCCCAAAACACCTTTGAAGATCCCTACAGCTGAAGAGCATAGTTTGAAAACCCTGGATTCGATGATTTCTCAGTCTCTTTTAGCTCCGTAATTCCACAATGCCATTACTTAGAGGTCTGGTCTTAAGCGTTCACTTGGCCATCGTTCACTCTTTTATCAAACATTATTAAAGGGTCACAGTCGTGTGCCAGGCTTCCATCGAATCCCTGTTTTCCAGTTTCCTGTGTTCGATTTCTGGTCCCCTTTCCTCATTCGACAAGCAGTCCAGGAGCGTGTTTCACATGCCAGGGCTATGAAATCTCAGAGAACCTGGGCAGGGCGGCTGCTGGCCAATACCACCTTTGCGTGACTTAGGGAGAGGCGCTGTCTTCTGGGCGGATACAGCCTTGCTTCTGGACCCGAGCTTGACCATCAGGAAGTGCCCTTGAGTGAAGAAAAAGGTCACTATCTTCTTGGCAGACAAAGCCCCACATCTGGGTGCAGGCTGGCTGGATTTCAGACCCCTGGTGTAGTGCCTTAAAATTAAAAAACATTGTTGAGCAAGAGTCTGCTCATTTTCGTTTTGCACTGGGCCCTGCAAATTATATAGCCAGACCTGATTTTGCACACAGCCCCGTTAGATGATAGCAGCCTCCATTATACAGAGGGGAAAGGTGAGGCCCAGGGAAGGTGAACCATCTCTCAGTGTGGCTCAGGGAGGCCTGGTGGGGCAGAGGCTGGTCTGCCAGCAACCAGCGGGGTGAGACTGGGCACACTCGACTATGGGGGAATGGGGCATGGTCCCCACCTGCAGGCGCTCAGGAGCGCTCAGGAGCGGAGGGGAGAGACGCCCGCAGGCATATTTAGAACCTGAGATCTGGGGAGCCAGAGGAAGTGCTGTTGGCTTGTTGGAAGCCCCCGGCCACAGCAGGTGCTCTGTGACTGAGGTGTGGGGCAGTGTGGGCGAAGGAGTGACTCTTTCACTGGGGGCTTCAGAGAAAGCTTCTCGGAGTTGGTGAGAAAGGACCTGACATTAAGGGATGAGGAGAGTTTGAATCAGGAGGGGAGGGGAAAGCCGCTTCCCAAGGGTAAGTTCAGCATGGGCAAAGACAGAGAAACTAGAAGAGTGTGGTCTGGATGGGAGAGTAGGGGTGGGGGCGTAGTGTGGAAGGTACTGGAAAGGTAGGGAGTGAGGGCCTTGAATGCCAGGGTGAGGAGTCTGTGTTTTATCCTCTGTGTGGGCTTGGGAGGGTCCCCAACCTGCACGCCAGCTAGAGCAGATCCATGTAAATCTGATCTTTGTTTCATTCATGGGGGTAGGGGGGGGCACTTAGGATTTTGTTTGTAAAAAACATGTTTCCTCTACAAAAATGTTTGAAAGCCACAGCTATTAGGGGTGGAAAGCCAGAAAAGGGGTTAAAAGTCCCCCTGCCAGCTTCTGGCCCCCTGGCAGGGCCTGCACTCTCTATAGGGGAGAAACCTGAGTCTCCAAGAGAGGCTCAGGCTCTGGGTCTCAGGCAGTATCTGGGGCCCAAGACTCCTGCATCCTACATCGGGGCTCTTTTGATGGGGTACCTGAAGGTACTTGCATTCTCAGGCCCCTGTGAGACCCCGGCTCGCTTTCTGAGGTCTCCCCGTGAGTCTGCATCCCCAGCTGTTGCCCTTCTTCCTCGGCCAGCCAACCTTCCTGGAAAAAGGCGGCCTATGCTGCCACCTGGTGGCAAGGCTGAGGTAGTGAGGGTGCCACTTCCTGGCTCTGGAGCTGACTGCACTCTCCTGGTCCAGAAGAGGGACCTTGCGCCCTTGGGTAAGGGCGGCCCTGATCTGAGATACTGACCACTTTGAGACTCTGGGACCATTAATGGTGGTATAACCCACCCCGAGTCTATTCTTGCTCTGTCTTCCCCTGTCCCAAGGACTTAGCACCCTAATTGTCTAACACTCTCAGCTCCTCCTACTCCATTATGTCCTAAATCCAGTCTGTCCCCAGGTCCTGTCAAATCTCCCTTTTAGGTACTGGAACTTGTTCATTGCTCTCCATCCCCAAGACCACGGCTCAGGTCCAGCTCCCACTATCCTCATGTGGTCTGCTGCAGTAGCCTCACAAATTTGGTCTTTTCCCCTCTCGGGCCCATTTGCAATCCACTCTCTGTCCTGCATCCAGAGGGACCTTGCTACAACCCACAGCTACTCACATCACTCCCTGCTTAAAACCATCAATGGCTCCCCATTGACCCCAGGACAAAGCTCAGCCTTTTACCTGGGAACCCCTTGGGGACTGTCCCTGCAAACCCCCTAGCTCCACCTCTCTTGGTCACCTCCCTACCTCTCCTGGTTGGGAGGGCAGCCTAGCACAGTGGTTACAGGCACCAACGCTAGTGCCTGCACACCTGGTTTCAAATTTCTCTTGTCATTTGCCAAATGTGCGACCCCAGTCAGGTTATTTAACTCAGTTTCCCAATCTCTAAAACAGGATGGATGGTAATAGTACCTACTTCAGAGGGTTATTGTGAAGATAAAATGAAGGATCATGGATGAAGCTGCTATAAGTTGAGGTCAACTACAAGGTTAGAGGGCACAGCCTGCACATGAGACCGCCCTTGCTTCTGACACCACCTGCAAGTTCCGGAGGTGCCCCAAACTGCCTTCAGGTTTGATAATTCACTGGAAAGACTCACAAAACTCACTGAAAGCTCTTATACTCCCCGTTATGGTTTATTATTGGGAAAGGATACAGATGAAGATCTGCCAGAGGAAGGGTAGAGTTACACAGGTCACACAGCGAGCGAGGGCTGAGGTGGGACTGGCGCCCATTGGAGGAACTTGCACGCATAGCCGCTTGAAGCAATCATGCTGCCAGGAAGCGTGCTTGCAGTCAGCCCATCTCAGAGGGGTCATGGGGCAGATGAAGTGACCTTTGTGTGCAGCCCTGGAGGCAGCAGCAGGGCCAGCGGGGAAGCCAGGGGAGCAGATTTCAGTTTGATGTGTCCAAAGACCTTCCAAGAATGAAGATGCTTGTGGGATGGGTGTGAATGAGCTCCAGCCCTGCAAGGTCTGCCACAGCCATGGGGACCTGGCCCGTCTGGAGGTCCAGGCGGGGCTGGAGAGGGGGTGGAAGCAGGGGCTCAGATCCCCTCTCCCTGTCTGCCTCCAGCTCTGCTGGGCCCAGGGCGGGGTCGGGAGAGGGGTGCTGGGGAAAGGGGAAGGAAGGGCCAGTTCAGGTGGAGGTCAGCAGAGGAGGAGCAGGAGGGCTCTGCCTTCCCAAGGCCTCTGGGAAGGAGCTGGGCTTCAGGCCGAGCTGTGGGTTCTAAGGAACAGATCCATTCCAGGGTGGGGACAATTCATGCAAGGAGTGAACTGCTTGAATTTGGCCTCTCGGGCAGATGGGGCAGGCTCAGGGCCCCGAAAGAACTACAACCAGAGAACCTGCTGGGGAAGGACCCAGGTCAAGGGCCAGAAGCCCTGGATTCCAGCAGCTTCTCTACTGTGTGTTCTTGGGCAAATTCCTTCCCTATCTGGGCCGTTGTCTCCTGATCTGTTACATGGAGATTTGGGCCCAATAACTTGAGGCCCTTCTCCAGAGAGGCAGGAAGCAGGGGCTGGAGAAGGGGTGGGCGGTACTGGAGATCAGGACAGGACTGGTCTCGGGCATCTGTCCATGGGCCTAGAAACTAGTTCCTCCCCCACCCCACCCCCTCCCAGCTTCTCCTCTGTCCACCACACAGACCACAGCCTTCTCTTCTCCTTTCTATTTTCAGACATCCTAGAGTTCTGAGGAAGGCCCAGGCTGGCGCCTGCCCAGGAACTCTGGGCTGCTGAGGGAGGCATCTCCAGAGCAGTTAGCCAGTTTGATGGGCAATAAGTCACGGGCTTAGGAGGAGACAGCTGGGGCCTCACTCTGGGCTGGAGAAGGGCCTGGCCCTGGCCCAGCCCAGACTGACCAGGAGGCTGGTGGTGGGTAGAGAAAGAAGGAATGCAGTCCTGGCCCTTGGCCGAAGGCTCACCCTGACCAAGACCAGGACAGTCTTGGGGGCCGTGCCTGGCTGGGCAGGGAGCCTGCAGCCAAGGGCTCCATGGCTGGATTCTGGATTCAGACTGGCTAAAATGCCAGCCCTGTCCCACACAGGCAGGCGGCTCTATTGCAGGAGGCCAAACCCTGGCTTTCTCCTGTCCCCTGGGCCTGCAAGGGCTTCCCTCTTGTGCTCTCAGAATTGTGCTTCCATGACATGTTGGGTCCTGACCTCAAGAGGTGGGAAGGGTCAGGGTCAGTGGTGAATAACCCTCACCAGAGGGGTACCCAGAGTGCTTCTTGTCTCCCCCCCTCCCTGCCCCACGGAGAATACATTTTACTGTGAGAGAGCAGACAGACGGAGACAGGGAGGCCCTGCTCTGAGATGCTGGGGCCAGGCAGGTATTTCTCTTGGTAATGGACTTGGCTTCTGGAGGCAGGTGCTACTGCTCTTCCAGCCACCTCCCAGACACCCAGACCTTCCTGCTCCAGGTTCAGAGTCTGGAGTCTCCAGCTCAGGAAGGCCTCCTCCTCACTGCACGAACTCTGACCTTGGGCAAGCTCCCTACAGTCTGTGGGGCTCAGTTTCCCCATCCATAAAATGAGAAAATTGGCCTAAATTCCCTCCCAACTCTGGTGTGTATCGTTCCGATTTCCTGATGGGCGAAACATTTTTAACTCCCGGGCTCAGGAGGCCTCAGGCCTGGTTTATCAGCCTCAGGGTGGTTCTCAGGCGGTGACTGTTGTTCTCCTGGGAGGGAAGAGGTGGAAGGGATGAAGCGATGGAGGCATCTCTGTTCAGCAGAGATAACTCCCCAGCCAGAGGTTGGAACATGAAGCAGATTGTGCCAGAAATAGAGACAGAGATGGAGAGGGACAGAGTCAGCAGGAGGGAGATAGCAACTCAGAGATACTGAAAGAGGAAGAGAGCATCCAAGACAGAGATGAAGAGACAGGGCCACCACAGACAGAGGAAGAGATAACAGACTGCCAGGGAGAGAGAAAGAGAGAAACAGAGAGATGAGACCCAGACTGAGCGATAAAGGCAGGAAAAGGAGGGCGGGACCAGAATACAGTAGAATGAGACTAGTTGGATGGGGCAGAAAAGCCAGCAACTGAGCCTTCTGCTCTCTGGGGGTCAAGCTAGATCCTGCTTTTGCCTGCAAGGTGCCTGGGTCTGGTGATCCTTCTTCTGCTCATCAAATTTCCTCTGGGACTGGGACCCTCCTGCTCCACAACCTAAATGTCCTCCAGACCTCACCTCCCTGGGGGTAGTGTGTGCAGAGATGAGAGGCCGCACAGGCTTCCTGGCCTTGGGGTTTTGTTAAAGGGTAGGGGTAAATGGTGAGGAGTGAGAGATGAATGAAGGTTATTACCTTTAGGGGGATGTGGTTAGGGTTGGCAGAAAAGCAAGGAGGTGGAAAGTTCAAAGAAAAATTTCCCCATCTTTCTTTAGCTCAGGCATTAACTCTGTGTCTCACTATTTAGGGAATGATAGGGAATCTGGCAGTGGGGGGAGGGTTCCAGGTACTTAGTGTTGGATGGAAGGAGGAGATACAAAAGGAGAAGAACTGAGCTGGGCAAGGATGGGTTTAGTTGAGTTGAAATATGTTGAACGTAGTTGGTTTGGTTGGGGTGGAGTGGAGTTGTGTTATGTCATGTTGGGGTGGGTTGGGTTGAATAAAATTTAGTTTTGTTGGATTGACTGGAGTTGGATTTGGGAGTGGAGCTGAGTTGAACTGATTTGACTTGAATTTAGTAGAGTTAAGCTGAGTTGGGTTGTGTTGAGAAAGGTTGGGTTGGGTTGAATGAAGTGGAGTTGAGTTTGATTGAATTGAGTTAGGTTGGATTTGAGTAGGTTGAGTGGAAATAAGCTGGGTTGACTTGAGTTGAATTTAGGAAGATTGAGGTGGGTTGAGTTGAGTTAATTAGGTTGAGTTGCTCTGGAGTAAGAAAGCTATAAGACTCCAAGAAGACAGGGGTAAGGAGGAGCCCAGATCCAGCATAATCCAAATTATGCTGCCAGGGAAGGAAGATGGAGTGAGATACCAACAAGGAGAGACCTGCTGAGGGGAGATGTCCAAGGCTGAGATCTAAACAGATCTTTGAGTCGGAGATGGTTTGGCAAACAAATGATCTGTTTCAGTGTTTCTCCGTCTTTTTACCACTCTACACTTCCACTGGTATGGAGGTTCAGTATGGCTGTGATTCGCATCTTGTGATGTGAAGAAGGGAATATTAGAATCTCATTTGCTCATTTGCATGTGCTCACGTGTGTGTGTGTGTGTGTGTGTGTGTGTGGAAGGGGAGTGTAATTCGAAAAAATACCTAAAGGAGATTCTTAGATGCCTCCCAAGCTAGAGCATGCTCCAGGTGAGAATCAATATCCCACAGAATCTTTTTTATTCCCCAAATTTATTAAAATGTATTTGACATGTTACAGTGTGTAAGTTTAAGGTGTACAACGTGATGATTTGATACACATATATATTGCAAAATGATTACCACAACGTTAGTTAACACATCCATTACCTCACAGTTACCTTTTATGTGTGTGTTGAGAACATTTAAGATCTACTTTCTTAGCAACTTTCAAGTATACGATATGGTACTATTAACAATAGTCCCCGTGCTGTATATTTGATCCTCAGAACTTTCTCATCTCAGAGTTGGAAGTTTGTCCACTTTGACCACCATCACCCATTTTCTTTAACCCCCAGCCCCTGGCAACCACCAATCTACCCTTTCTATGTGTTCAGTGTTTTTAGATTCCACATATAAGTGAGATCATATAGTATTTGTCCTTCTGTGTCTGACTTATTTCACTTAGTGTAATGCTCTCAGTTGGGCATTATAATATATGTGTATATATATCATACGATGTATAATATATAATGCCCAATGTTGTCACAAATGGCAGGATTTCCTTCTTTTTTTATGGCTGAATAATACTCCATTGTGTATATGTAAACCCATAGAATCTTAAATCCTGCAGCGAAGGAGTTCTGTTTGGGCAAACCCCTGGAATGAAGATCTTTTAAGGAGAATGAAAGAGGTGAGCAAAGGTCAGAGGTTTCCTCTTGTAGTCTCTTAGCCCAATTCTTGGAAGGCAGCCTTTGAGGAAAAGGAAATGTAGTATTTATTGAGTACCTACTATATGCTAAGTATTTTCACATCCATCAGTCTATTAAACACTCACGAAATCCCTCCATTATATAATGGAGAAACTGTGGCCCAAGGAATTTAAGCAACATGGTAAAGGTGACACAGCTAGTGTGATGTAAGCCCAGGTCAGTATGTCTCTAAAGTCCATATGTTTTCCTTTATGCCAAGAGAGCGAGGGAACGTCTAAAGGGCTTGGATGAGCAAAGGAGGTGAGAGGGAGTGAGGAACAAGAGCAGAGGTGCGGGATATACTGGGACTGAGAGTGAGGGTCAGAGGAGGTTGGGCTGGGAGAGACAAGGTGGATTGAAGGGTCGGAGAAAAGGTGAGAAGCTAAGGGAGTGGGCAGCCCAGAGATGAACATGTTACTCAAAGCCTGGTCATGGAACCTGTAGGCTCAGCTAGGCAGCAGGGACAGGCGCTGGCCTGTGGGCCTTCAGCATTTGGGAATTGGGATCCTCCTAAGGATCTGGGCAGGTGGGAGCTTGCAAGGAGGTTCCCAGCACTCCTTCTCCATCCTTTGTGTTCTTTTCCTCTGAGGCTCACCGCATGGTCTGAGAGCTCCTTGAGAGCAGAGGTCTCCAGCAGCCTGTCTGGAGGTTGGCCAAGATGCCATCTCACAAGTATTTGCAGGATGGGTGGGGTGGAATTGAAAGGAATCACAGAGCAGTGAGGTCACTCCTGTGTGTTGGGTGCTGCATGCCCCAAGGAGACACCCAGTTCCTATCCTGAGGGTGACCTCGGGCAGGGATTCAGGTTTGGCAGTTCTGGGGTGCCCACAGAGCCAGCGCTCCTCTTCTCAGAGAGTGGGAAGCTGTGGGCAGGCAGCTGACCAGTCCTCATTCACCACTCAGTTAATTCTTGTGGTTCTGTGGTCCTGGCTGCATGGCTGCGCCTCCTCCTTCCCCAGTCCCTTGGTGACTGACACATACGTCCCACATAGCACTGGGTGGCTCCAGGAGAGAGCCCTGGGTTGGATGGAGGGGAGATTGGTTCTTTACCAGCTGTGGGATCAGGGCAGTCCCTCCCTTACCAGGTTGTGAGAGGTCAGAATCCCTGCAGATCCTTCCTTCATTAATTCTTGGCTTAAAAATGTTTATTTGCAGGGGATGGAAAATGCAGAGAAGGCAGAGTCTGAAATTCTGGAGCTGCAGTTGAATAACCAGAAGACCCTAGCCAAGTCACTTCACCTCTCTGAGCCTCAGTTTCCTCATCTGTAAAATGGGCGTGAGGTTCTCTTACAGGGTAATGGAGATGGTCAAATGAGGAAAGAAACATGAAAGTGTTAGTAAACTGTAAACTCCTGATTATGTATGTGTGTGTGTATAAACGATAGTCATTCATTTATTGGCTCATTTATTTAAGCAACACTGATACAGTGTTTATTAAGCATCAGTCAATGTCCTCAGTACCAACCCTAGGAGGATTGTACCAGTATTGTCCCATTTTACAGATAAGGAAACTGAGGCACAGAGGGTTAAATAACTTGCTCAATGCCATCCAGTGAGTAATAAGTAGAGCTGGGATTTGCGTCTAGTCCTGTTTGACTCTAGAGTATTTCACTCATTCATTCATTTGTCAAACATTTGCTAAGTGCTTTCTCTATGTCAGGCCCTGGACCCACAGAAAGGAATCAGACTTGATCAGCGTGGTGTTGTGGTTCTCATCCAGGGGCAGAGGTAGCCTCCTGCAGTGGGTAGCTGGGAAGTGCATGGGGCAATTTTGGGTTGTTGCCAGGATTGAGCTTACTATTAGTCGGCTAAACTTCCTGCTCTGTGTGGGGTAATCCCACACAAAATGTCAATAGCGCCCCATTGAGAAACCATTCAAAAAAAATAGCACAGGGTTTGGAGTCATTCCAGACCTGGATTGAATCCCAGCCCTGCCGCTCTAAGACTGCTTGACTTGGACAAGCAGCTTCACCACTCTGAGCCTCAGCTTCCACCTCCGAGAAACATGGTTGCAGAGACTGTCTGTGAAGTGCCCAGCAGTATCTGGCATGTGCCTTGGTTGTTCGACAGACACGAGCATCCTTTCCTGCTCAGGCAAATACCAGGAAGCACAGGGGGGCAACAGTTTCGGATTCAAGCATCCTTCCAGACCCTTCTTCTTCCTTCTTGGGGAGGCTCTGGATGCCTGTGAGGCTCCAGACAGTCAGGAGCCCTCTCATCCCTCTTCTCTCCATCCAGGAGCACAGCCAGAGGCAAGAGAACATCTCTTCCCACCAGCCCCGAGGCTTGAGGCAACAGCCACTTCACCTCTCTGAGCCGTGGCTTCCCTGTCTGCCAAATGGAGAAACGCAGCGCTGGGTGATATCAATTGTTTCTGCCTGCCCTGCGTCCCTTCCATCTTCTTTTGAAAACAGCACCCAGTTTTCTTTAGGGGAACATTCCTCTCCCATTCTCAGTTCACCTTGGCACATGGTCTGGGACTGGTCAGTCAGAATCAGGACATTCCATCCTCCTGGTCACAGCATTTGGTTCAGGAATGGGCACACGAGCTAAGCCAGAGCAATCAGAAGTGTCCAGGAGAGAGGCATGCTCTTTTCCTATGGGATTGGGGCACCAGGACGCTGTAAGCCTGGAGCTGCCCCTCCACCTGCCTCAGAGTGAAGCCAGCAAGAGGAAGAAACATCAGAGAGAGAGAGAACTTGACACCTGGATGCTGCCATACCTGTTCCCAGTTTTCAGCTTGGCAGCCAACACTTCGCCTTCTTTTGCCAAAATCAGTTGGAATTGGTTGTCTGTCATTTGTAATGGAAGTAATCCTAATTTATTCAGGGGTTAAAAACACCTACGTTAAAAGATTGCTGTATGGATCAAAAGAGAAGATGATGTAAGGGAAAATGTTTTTCTAAACTGTATGTGGCTGAATGACGGTGAGTTATTAATCAGGCCCTAAAGCAGGAACACACATTCCACGAGTGATGAGTCAGTCCAGTTCTATCTGAGAGGCTCGAGAAAGCAGACTTTGAAGGTGCTTGCCTGAGCACTGAAGAGCTGTTTGGAAATGCGAATTCTTGCCCCCTAAATTTTCAGTTCACTGGGTGCATGTTTTCAAAGGAGGAGATGTCCTTGCGTTGGGGCACAACTCTTTCCTATGTGACTTGTTCCAAGGTTGGTCATTTTACAAGAGGCCATGGGACACAGAGGAAAGATCCTGGCCTGTTTGGGCAAGTCTCTGCCTCACTCTGAGTCTGTCACCTGAGGGACTGGATTGGATCTTCCAGTAGGGAGCTCCCAGCTCTGACCCGCTGTGGTCTTGAAATTCTCAGACCCTATCCTGGGACAAGGAAAGTCTGCTCACCTCTGGAGTCTGTAGCATATACTTGTTCCTGGATTCTCCCGAGAAGCCACACATCAAAACCACAGCCCACACCACAAAGAGACTCTGCGGGGTCTGGCAGACAATGGAGGTCGGCTGGCCCAATCTCCATTTCCAGTTCCCTGTTCTTTTCTGCTTAATCCCAAACTCAATCTCCCAATCTGCTTTGTAGCCAAGCGAGGTCACGCGACACAGTGCTGGTGAAAGAGATGTAGTGGAACTCTGCTGAGGCTGCCTCTTCGCTTCCTATCCTTTTCCTGCCTGAAACAATGGCTCGAGGATGCCGCACATTCTGAGGGTGATCGAGCAGAAAGATGGAGAGAGCCTGGTCTCCTGATGGCATTGTTGAGCAGCCGCAGAGGCCTGGGCTGCTGACCTCTGGACTTGTCATTTGAGAAGAATTCCCCCTCATTTTCTTGCATTTAGGCTTCCATGTTTGGGACTTGATATATGGAGCCAACTGCATTCCTGGTGCACTACGCTAGCATTTGTCTGCAACCCTTCTCTTTTGGTGTCTAGTACAAGTGTTTTCACCTCTAGGACCACACTGACAGAATTGGATTAATTATATAATTATTAATTATGATAATTCCAGCAGTAATAATCATTTTCCAAGTGCCTCCTGGATGCCAGGAATTGAGCTGAGTGGTAGTCTTATCCCCACAATGGTCCCAGGAAATAGATATTATTATTACCCTTATTTTCAGATGAGGAAACTGAGACTCAGAGATGACATATGACTGGCTCCAAGTCATACAGTTAGACTATTGAAGCTGGGCTCCAAATCCAGATCTGCCTGACTCCAAAACCCTGCTCCCTACTGCCGGCACACCTAATTCAACAGACTTATTTAACAAGTAGGGAAACTGAGGTCCAAGAGGGAGAGTCACTTGTTCAAGGTCACACAGTGAGTTCAAAGGGTTGTGTTACTAAAAGATCTTCTGGGCCGGCATTCCAGGGCTCTTTCTATGACATCCTGCTGCTCAGTGGATGAGGAGATTTGAAGGTCAGGCTCAGGTCGGGGGGCAGTGGGAGCTACTGAAGGTTCTGAGCAGAGTTAGGAGGGTATTTCACATACCAGAGGAGGGCCATGGAAACAGTTCCTCCTCCTTCAACTGTGGTAGAGGAGGAGGGGGACGCGGGGACTGACATTTTACAGCCCCAGCAACCTCTAGAGCAACTATTGTCCCTTAGCAAGACAGTGGTTCTTTCCCTGGCTTCTCCTCCTCTGTCAGAGGCAGCTGGGCCCCCAAATCCCAGGAGCCCATGTCTCATGCTCTGCAGATTACGCTGCTGGTGGGGGCAGGCGGGGGAGGATGCCAGTGGCATGACCACTAGGCCATTCTGTGCCAATCAGATGGTGTCAACTGCCTAGTGGTGAGGTCTGTAGGTCAGGAGACCCTGCAAAGGAAACTCTCCAGATGAGCCTGGAGACTCTCTTCTTGCCAATGTCCTGCTTGTTTATCTGCCTTCTTGACCTGCCTCTGCCAGAATTTGGGTGTTTGTTTTCAAGATTCAGGGTTTGGGATCCAAGAGAGCCAGGGATGGAGTGTAGCAAGAAGTTAAGCTTGTAGATGTTGACATGAAACAGACCAGGGCTCAGATTCCAGCTCTACCACCTACTAGCCCATGGCCTTTACCAGGTCAGTTTTCCTGTTTACAAAAATGGGGACAAGAAGAGAATCTATCTCATGAAACTGTTATGAGTAATAAAAGAGATGATGCACCAAAACCCCTTAGTATAATGTCTGCCACATAGCCAGTGTTCCAGCGGTGGTCATAACTCCTTCTCCTCTTCCTCCTCACTGCACGGTCTAGGGAAATCTTTGAGCCTCAGTTTCCTGTTTTGCATAATAGAGATAATGATACCTTCCTTCCTCTTGGAACCATTGTGAGGATTTCGATGAGAAAGAGATGTAAAAACATTTTGTGAGTCTCAGTTCTTAGCTTGTCAGCTGAACTATGTGGCTTACATTGGCCCCCTACCCCACCCCTAGCTGACCACAGTTCGTTTGTTTCCTCTTAACTAACTCCAAACACTGGCTGGCTATTCTGGGGCTCTGTACGTGGCATAGCAGAACAAAGGGATTGGACCTTGAAATCTTGTCCATCTTAGTTGTGCAACCTTAGGTAAGTCACTTCAGCTCTGCAGACCTTGGTTTCTTTCTCTGTAAAATGGAGGTGGCAATACTTTATAGGGCTGTTGAGAAAATTACATGTGATAGTGCATATAAAATGCACAGCACTTTGCCTGACACATAGTAGATACTTGAAATTTTAGCAATTATTGTTATTACCACCAATGCCTAACTCTAGCCTGGTACTGAGTAGGGAAAGAGGAAGAGGAAGAGAACTTTGTATGAAACCGTTCTGCTTGGGTAGTGAATGGAAGGGAGAGCAGGTGGGGAATTAACACTGAGCTCCTACTGGAGGCTGGGCATGCTCGTATAGACCTTATTTTGTCCTCCCAATAACTCTTACAAGAATGGAATTGTGAACCTCATTTTACAGATGGGGAAACTGAGGCCCAAGAGGGGGAGTTGGCTGCCTAAGGTCACACCGAGAGCTGGTCAGGAGTGGCGGGGGCTGGGATTTGAAGAGATGTTGGGTTAACTTCAGAGCTTTCCTGCCTGGCTGTGAAGCTGCCTCCAGAGGTGGGGCTGGGTGGGGATGGGTCCCTGAGTGATTCAGGTGAGAGTCAGCTCTGGATTTCCAAATAGTGGGTGAGACCCAGCAAGGCTGAGACCTTTTGAGGGGCATTAAATTCCAGGCCCTAACTAGGGCCTCTGGTAGGATTGCCAGGAGGGCATGTGATTGGTGTGGAGCCAGGGGTGGGAGTATGCAGAGAGAGAAAACCCACCCCATGTCAGCCATCGAGTATAGGGAAGAAGGTCCTTGCTGCCTTGGCTGGGAGGGGCTCAGGCCCTAGGGTGGAGCTGGACCTGTGAGAGTGTTGGGGGTGCTGGCCGATGGGCCCAGCTGGGGGAGACAGGGAAACTGAGGCAGGGCACTGATACACTTCTGATGGTTGTCACATCAGCTGGATGGGGTGGCATTCACCTTAATGAGGCTGGCCCTGGACCCTCACTCACTAATAGAAGGTCTATATTTTTCATTCATTCAATCACTCATACAGACATTCATTTCTTCAATCAACCAGCATTTGCTGGACATCTATATGCCAGATCTTGCAGTTGGCCCTAGGAATACAAGAGTGATCAAGATGCTCAAAGCCTAATAAGAGAGAAAGAGGGACAACGCAATCCACTGTGCTGCCTGTGGTGACCAGGGATGGCGCAGGAGTTTCCTCAGAGGACAGAAAGACGAGGAGGTGTTTCAGAGGAGGCTTCCCAGGGGACATTGGGGCTGGGCATTGCCCAACGAGTGGCAGGTCACCATCCTGAGGATTAGGAAAACCCCTTGATGTTGAGGCTGCAGGCTTGGAGTAGAGGGGCAGGGAAAGGTGTGCTGGGGCCCTTTCCCAGGGCTGGGGTGAGGGCTAGCCCGGACCTCTCCTCTGTGTATCCAGCTGCAGGCTGGACCCTACCGCTGAGATGAACCAAACACAGTGAGTCCAGATTCGAGTGCCATCTGCCCCAGCCTGCTCCCCATCCCTGGTTCCTTCCCTGGGTATTATCAGCAGCATCAAGCCAGAAACCTAGGTGTCCTCCTCAGCACCTCTCTTTCCCTAAAGCTCCAGGGCCCATTAGCCACCAAGCCCTGGCACTTTGTCAACCACCATTTCTCTTGTCTTCCTCTCCTCTACTCCACCCTCCTGATGCGGTCTTATCCCTGGAGGATGGCACTAGCACCTGTCTGCCGTCTTGCCTCTGGCCTCTCCTTCATGGCATCCATCTCGGGATCTCCAGCACCAGTCACAGAGCCTGGCCACAGAGAGGGCTCAATCACTCCACGCTGGACCTGTTCTCAGAGACCATCTGGTTTGACCTCTGTATTATTCAAATGGGGAGCCAGAGGCCTGGAGAGGTGCAGAGACTTGTCTCAGGTCACCTATGGAAGAACTGAGACTTGAACTCAGTTCTCATGACTCCTAGCCTAAGGCTCTTTCTCCCATTGCCAGGGCCACACAAGTGCTTGCTCCTTTGAGTACAGGTGGGTGGCTTGGGAGAAGGAGTCAGCAGGAGGGACAGGTATGCTAACTTTGGGGCCCAAAGGAAGGGAGAACCCGGGAGTGGAAGATGGGGCCCCATCCAAGCCCTTTTCTTCTTTGTTCATCACCAGAAAGTCCCCTTTTCTTTGGGTAACTGGATGCCCAAATCTCCACCCTGATCCCATCTCTTTTGCTGATAATCCATGACTATGTCTTCTCGCCCTGTCTGGGGATTTACTAGGAGGCCCTGGATCTGGGGGGGGGGGGGGGGGGGGGGGCGGAAGGCGGAAGCTTGTCCTAGCACCCCAGGGCCCCAGGCCCTCTGTCTGCCCCACGCCCTCCCCAGGTCTGCCCTGGCTTGCTCTGACTCCCTGGGGCAGCTGGCTTTTGTCCTAGTGGAGCATGGGAACAGCTCAGGTGGGGATGTAGGAGGGGCTCCCAGCAGGCCTCACCTTTCCCACCTGGCATGGTTCCCACTCCACACCCAAGGATACCTGGGAGCTGGCACAAGGACCTCTGAGCCCTCCTGCCCTGCCTTCCCCACTCTGGGGCCCACTGGATGGCTGGGTGTGCTGGAGAAACTGAGGGAGAAAACCTGAGGGTGTGGGGACCAGAAGACTCTGTGTGAGTGTCCTAGGACCCATCCCCCTTCTAAGATAAGTTTCCCCAGCTATCAAAAAAGGAGCTGGATGCTGGGATTCTGTAAAGTCAGCAGGTGGATGTGAGTCCAGCTAGAGCATCGACCCTGGCCAGCCCTGGAATCTGAGTTAGGAGATCTTTAAAAAAAAATGCCTCCTCATACCTGAGCGCCTACTATGTGCTAGGCGCTGCATCAGGAGATTTCTGTGCATTATCTCATTGAATCTTACATCAATCCTCTGGGGTGGTTCTTATTATTACGTCCATTTTATAGATGAAAATACTGAGGACCAGAGAGGGCAAGTACCCGGTCCACAGTGACACAGCTAGTAAGCTGTAGAGTCTGGATTTGAATTCAGGTCTCCTGGACTTGGAGCCTGTGCTCTTCTTTTCTGGCAGTAGAGGCTCCTGCAGAGACGTGTGGCCTCGGGGGGGGGGGGGGGGGGGGGGGGGCCC
>NC_060267.1:83666788-83727779 GCF_021613505.1 Equus quagga
GGGGGGGGGCAGAGCCCAGCCCCCAGCGGGAAACTAGTCTTCCCTGTTGGATCTGTCTGAGGGTGGTGGGTTTCCCATTCAGGAAAGGATATGCAAGCCAGCCTGGAAGCCTCCTTTTTGAGCCCCCTTTCTCTCTGGGGGGACAGGATGTGTGGTTCAGACCATCCCTTCTAACCTGAGATGCTACTCTCAGTTCTACTCCCAAGCCCTGAGTAACTTCAGCATTGCACATCCTTTCTAGGCTTCAGTTTCCTGTCCACCAAACGGACACAGTTCCGGTGCCACTGGGCTTTAAAAGCTCAGTGCGTCAGGATCTCGGGTGAAAAACTATCTTAGAGGCAATCGTCGAATAATTAATAAAATGCCTTGGCTGGGGCCGGAGCAGAGGAAGTAAGTGGGCGGCGGCCGAGGTGACAGCTGGCTGGAGAGGTGGAGCCAGGGAATGGGTGGGGAGGGGGTGGGCCAGGCGGGCCAGAGCTGCGGGTAGAGTTAGAGACGCGCTCAAGGAGCCGGCCGTCCGTATTCCGCACGCATCAGTCGTCCCCGCACCATGAGCCGTGAGTCCGACCCCAGCGCCCCCATGAATGCTCTTTGCCTCCTAGTGGAGCCTTGAATGCCAGGCTTACCCCTTAATCTCTCTCCCTCTGCAGGGCAGAGTCTCTGGCTCCGGTTCCCGCTGCTCCTGCTGCTGCTGCCGTCCCTAGTCCTGCCCGCGGACCCCAGGGCGCCGGCGCTAGGTAGGCGGCCCCGTGCCTGTCCCAGGGAAGCCCCTGGTCCTGCAGCCCCTGACTGGCCCCTCTCCCTCCTTTCCTCTCCAGCAGCCCTGCTTCCCCTTTCTGCATACAGTGCCTGGGAAGGGGGAGGGGGTTGAGTCTGCTGATGGGACAGGGGCTTTCTGATGGTTCTCGGGGCGGGGGGGGGGGGGCGGGGGGGGGGGGGGGTGGGGTGTGTGGCCTCGGCGAGGTTGCTATAGGGTTCTTTTTTGGGGAAAGGGCAGACTGACATGTTGTGCAGCCTTTGGGAGAAAGGACAGCCCCTCTCTAACTTCCTCACCTGATCTGGGCCCCCAGCTGTCCAAGCCCCCTTCATTCCCAACACCCCTGCTTCCTGTGGGGGCCCCTACCGAAGGCAAAATCGGCTGGCGAATGAGTTCCCTTTCTCCAGCCTCTAACTTGCTGGGGACCCATCCGGATTCCTAGCCCCAGCAGAGAAGATCTGCGGTGAGGACCCCCTGTGCACTAGCCTGGGAAGACTGGGAGTGCAAATATATTTACAGAGCCAGGTTGCTTCCTCTGGGGTTTAAATCCTTACCGATGAGGTCCCCATGGGGCAGATGCGGAAACTGAGGCTCAGATAGATGCCATAACTCCCTCAAGCTCACGCAATACATGGTGGGCTCAGGTTTTGAACTTGGATCTATCAGACTTTAGGCACTTTGCAAAGTCTTTCCACAGAGAGTGCCCTTGTCCCCCTCCCCAACCCCCCAATGGACCCTGGTTTCATCACCCCAAAGGTGATGGAGAAAGTCAGATCCTGTACAATTCCACCACCCCCACCCCCCACCATGCATGTACCAGGTTCCAGGTGAAGGAATTCAGCTCCTCCCTCAACCAACCTCCCTCCCCCAGCTTACTGCTTCTCTGTGAGTGTGTGTGTGTGCGCGCGTGTGCACGTGCTCAAGGCCTGGACATAGCTTCCTCCACCACCTAGCTGTGGGATCCATCCCTCTCTGGGTCTCCATTTCTCTTGTGTAAAATGGGGGCAAGAGAGGAAGGGAGGGGGCTGAGCTTCCCTGATGCTCTAGGGCTTGATTCAAGGAGGAGAGAGGAAAGGTATCTATGTGGACTGTGAATTGGACCAGGCTGCCTGGAGAAGAGAGTTTGAGTGGGTGGCATTTGGGGAAGCCAGGGAGAGGAGGGAGGGTGCTCCAGGCAGGAGTTTGGGTGTGAGCAGAGGCCTAGTTTGTGAGAAGAAGAGGAGGAAGACTCATGTGGCCAGCACTTCACAGTTTGCAAAGCCCGGCTGTGGGCATCCACTTTATTGGTGCTCACAACAGCCCTGCCAGGGAGATGTGATGGACCCATTCTACAGACCTCTGAGGCCCAGAGGGGTGAGCTCATTTGTCTGAGACCCCAATAGCAGAGTTGGGGCTGACCGGGCTGCCCCAGTGACCAGCCTCATCAGCCCTTGGATCAGTCCAGCAGTTCCTCTGAGGCCCCAGTTGGCCCCCTCCAGCCCCCTGGGGTACCCAGGCCTCACCCATCTGTCTTCCTGTGTCTGTTCACTAATGCCCAGTGAGGCATGGTCTGTGCCATTTTGTTTTTTTGCCTTTTCTACTTATCTTTATATCATTAAGTGTTTCAATGGAATTGTTTCTCTCACGGCACAAACGTTCCCAAGGGCTGCTTTATGCTGGTCTTTGGCTGGAGCCTGGAGACACAGAGCTGAGAGGAGCTCACAGTCTGATGGGGTAGACGGAATGCTAACAGACCGTCATCCGAGGGGGTCAGGGCTGGACTGAGGGCAGTACAGGGGTGTGCGGGGCTTGGGGGAAGCAGTTACCTGTCAAGTGTGAGGAACTGAGGAGGCTTCTTGGAGGTGGTGATATTTGATGTGGACCCTGAGAAGGTGGTGAGTGGGGGGAAATACTGTGAGACTTTACTGTGAAACTCTGTAAGGGTCTTTCTGGTAGAAGCTGAAGCCTAGTCTGAACCGCAGGTGGCATACGGGAGCCTTGGGAGCAGTCGGCCGAGGGGCAGGTGCTGGTTAGCAAGGGCCTTTGAATGCAGAAGGACGAGCCTGGACCTGGGCCTGAGGGTAATTGAGAGCAGGAGAGTGGGTTGGAGGGATGACTTGGGGGTGAGACTGGAGATGAGAAACCGTTAGGGAGGCTGCTGTAAGGGTCAAGGGAAGAAAGGATGACAAGTTGGGTGTACTTCCCAAGTCTGTGAGTGAACTGAGGTCCAAGATACCTGAGCATCTGCCCTGGGAAGCCAAAGCCTGTGTTTTGACGTCAGAGGGGCAGCAAAGGCCAATCTTCTAGGAGATGATGGCTGCAGACTTATCTGAGGGCAGGTGGCTGGGGAGAATGTAGCTTCTGCGTCTTGTGTCGGAGAAGAGGTGAAGTCTAGCTTGGAGGGCAAGGCTGTACCAAGGGCTCCTTAATGCTCAAGTTCATCCCCTCCAGCTCCTGGACTTGGCTTCATGCTCTCTCCTTGGCTAGGGATAGGGGCATGATCTGGCAGTCAGAGCTCCATATGAGGTGGAGGGCCCAAGGCCAACGAACCCTGGCACATGGGATGGGAACCCAGCCTGGGCCAAGGTCTCCCTGCCACTCGCCTCCTGCCACCTCCTATCTGCAGCACTAGCTGGGTCTGTGGGCCGAGAGGGAGCTTCCTCTCCAGCTGAGCTCTTCCAGATTTGGGCCCAGCTGTCAGGACCTGGTCTGGTGGTGCCTGGCATCTGGCTGCTGCCCTGGCTTGCTGTAGGGGCTGGGGCCCAGGTCTGCTACTAAGGTTCCTTTTTCTCTCTTTGACTGCCAAGGCCCTGAAGCTTGTCTAAATATTATTCTTATGAGACTTCAGTCCAACCTCTTTAACGAGCCCTCTTGCTGCCTGGCGCCTGTGCATCCTAGAGGATTTGATGTTCGCCCACTGCGCCTGGAGCCCTGACTTCTGGGCTTGGGGACATTCCTTGCCTGAATACTCAGAAAATTGTGGAGCCAGGCAGTCCTGGACAGTCGTCTGTGGGAATGTGTGCAGTATGGGCATGCCGATCCACCCCACCTCTGAGGTGGCTTGAAGGCTGAGTGAAAGCAAGTTGCGAGGTTTTCTGTTGCTAGTGCTGGGGAATCATATTGATATAACTAATGGATAGATGATCTCCATCCAGAGGGAGGGGAAGGGGAGGCAGAGAGGGTCTCCTTAGAGCCCGTCTGCTCCATCCTCTTCCTGGGATACACACAAAAAAATGAGGCCCAGAGGGTGCAAGGGACTTGCTCGAGGACACAGAGCCAGTAAAGATCAGCCACTCTCTGATACATCTTTTCCCAGCACCTATTTGCTGCCTGGCCCCGTGCTTGGGCATGGGAAGTCAAGAGGCGTTAGACTCAGTGCCTGCTTCTCCCCGGTTTTCTTTCTTGGTGGTGTCTTATACAGGATGTTCACTGAGCACAGAACTGGGCTGGCATGAAAGCATGTGGTATTTCAGTTAGACGGAAGGAAGGCCTTCCTTTGTGAATAGTTCCCAGAACTCTGGTTGTGACATGGGATGGTGATCCCTCTGCGGTCCTGGTTTCATTCGTTCAAGATTTTCAGGTCCACCTCGAAAGAAGGGTGACAAACCTACCTCACCTGGGGTCATTCCCAGCCTATGGATCAAAGTGACTCCCCTCCCCATCCCTTCTCCAATTTCAGGCCTGGGCACCTCCAGGAGGAGCAAAGGAGGGGAAGCAAAGGGGGTTCAAGTCTTGGCTCTGCAGCTTCGAAGCCGTGGGGCTTGGGCGAGTCTCCTGCCTTCTGAGCCTCACCTTCCTCATCCGTGCCCTGGGGAGTCTCACTAGGAGTGCGGAGAAGATAAATGAGTGGTGGATATGCAAGGCTGTGGAGTGGTCAGCTGGAGCCCTGGCTTCCTGGCCGACAGAGACAGTCCAGCCATGGGCAGGCTTGCCCCTGGGGAAGCAGCATGCAGTTCCTTCTCTGCCCACCCTGACACCCTGGGGCCCCAGCAGCAGCTGTTGTCCTTGCTGGGGAGAACTTTTCTTGCCCTGGGGCAGCTGGTGTTTATGGAAAGATTGGGAGGAAGAGGGAGGGAAAGTCGGACAGCTGGTTTGGGAGGGAGGATCCTCGCTCCGCCCCTCATGCAGCCTCTTGGCAGGAGAGGGTTGCGGGCTCTCTGCTGCCTGCTGGGGCAGAGCCCTAGGCTTCAGCAGGAAGCCTCCCGGCTAGACTGAGCCCTTGGAGCCAGCTGCCAAGGGCTGGGAAGATGAGGGATCATTTTAGCCAAGCTTGGGTTGGCCAGTGTCCTCACTTCAGTTTATTAATCCCACTAACATTTGTTGCGCTCTGGCCACTATATCTGGCCCCCTGGGCGGCTGGATTTCTCCAGGACCTGGGTTGAGCCCCAGCTGTGTGCATGGCCTGTGTTAGGGAGGAGAAAGTGGGGGAAAGCTTCACCCCTGCTCCTGGGGGCTTGTGTTTGAGTTGGAACACAGAGCTGGGGTGAGGGAGAGCGAGAGGAGTTAGAGTGTGGACATTTGGGGGAGGCTTTCTGGTGGACGCTAGGCATGGGCTCAGGCCAGAGGGTCACGTGAATTTGGAGGGAATTTATTAGGGAGAAGCGGCAGCAGTTTGGGTGAAAGATGGGGAAGGTCCTGAGGCTGTTTGGCATTTCTGGGCCACAGCCTGGGTCCTGCCTGCCTGTGTCAGTCCGATAAGGCCTTTTTGTCTAGCCTTCTTCCCGTTGGCCCCTCCTTCTTACATCCCTTCAGGGGCCACAAAGACTCCATTGTGGGGCTGTTGGGAGTCACCAGGCTTAAGCAAAACTATTTGCATGACTTTTGTGATTCTGCTTTCTTGCTCCCTGTGTATGTGTGAGTGTGGGTGTGGTGGTGCTGGGGGCCCCCTCCAAAGTGGGGGCCCAGAGGACCCTCCTGCCCAGGCCCAATGCTGTGAAGTGAGGAGATGAAACAAGAGGGATCGGGCCTTGCCCAGGGTCATGCCCTCTGATCACAGTACCCTGTGATGACTTCCCACGCTTCTTGCTACCCTCTTGACCTCCTATAATAGGAGTTCACTGTAATGTTGGCTCTAAGCCCAGATAAGGGAGTCTGTCTGCAGAGGGGAGCCTGGTGCTTTCTTTCTAAGGCTGGGGAAAGAGCCCCTGCCAGGAGCCAGGAGTCCTGGTCTGCAGGAGGCCCTCCTCTGTTCCGCGTCCTCGGCCAAGGCTCCACCTCTCCCTGAGCCTTGGTCGCCCTTGCTGAGCAGTGAATGAGTGCTGAGTGAACTCTAAGCAGTCTCTGACTTTGCTGTTGAAGTCACTGAAGCAGTGCAGATTTGAGCAAGGGGGCTATGGTCGGTGAGATCTGGGTTAGACACAGGGAGGGACTTCCTCATGGGGGTTTCTCTAGGAGGCTTGGGAGCTGGTGCCAGAGTTCCATTCACCCTCAGGAGATTTTTCCAGCTGCATCTCCCCTGTTCCCTTGGTCCCTGACTTTTCTCAAGATCCTAGAGCCCAGACTCCACCGAAACACGTGCCAAGGCTGGGCCAATTAGGAGTGGGAGCTGAGACAGCTGAGAGTCCCCTCAAACCCTACTCTTTCTGCAGGGTTCTGGGAACCCTCTTTCCTTGGACTTATTTAGGGGTGGGGCGGAGGTGAAGGGATGAACAGTTGGTCTGGTGTGATTTGCTGGATGGCCCGTCTGGGTTTCCCCTTATCTGGCCTCAGTTTCCCCATCTGCAAGTGTCTGTTAGGATACCTGCTCAAGGAAGAGCAGAAGGGATGGGCGATCTCATCTTCCTAGTGTCCAGGTACCCAGAGGTTGAGGGCTGGTCTGAGAGAATCCCTCATCCTGGTCCCTTTCCTGAACACCCTGCCCCTGGTGCTGGGCTTTGCCTTGGCAGGAAGTGAATGCTCAAGAAGCCTGTGGCTGCAGTGCCTTATCAGCTGTTTCCTAGCCTTCAATGTCACAGCCTGGGGCCTGTGCTCTTCCCTTGCCGCCCTTTGGTGGTATCAGGGAGGGAGTGGGAACTTCCTCTGGGGGCCTGATGTGGGCAAGGCTGGAGTTCCAGAGCAAGCCTGGAAACAGAAGGACGGGGGTGCTTTCTGTTCACAGCTGTGGGAACGGAGAGGCCCTTAGGGGAACACTGAAGTCCAGTGGGTTAGGTCAGAGCTGCGACTTGAGTTCATGCCTCTGCCCCCAACGAGTGGACAGCCTAGGGTGGTCTGTGATCTCTGTTTCTCACCCACAGTGAACCCCTGTTGTTACTACCCATGCCAGCACAAGGGTATCTGTGTCCGCTTCGGCCTTGACCGCTACCAGTGTGACTGCACCCGCACGGGCTACTCCGGCCCCAACTGCACCATCCGTGAGCTGGGCCTCCAGCCCCACTCCTTCTGTCCTGGGCCCTTCCTGCTCCCTTGGGCTTGTCCTCCAAGACACCCCCCCTACTTCCTGCCCCTGTCTCTGGTCATAGCCCTATTCTTTTCTTGCCTGGCTCTGACCTCTGTCTCTCTCCCTGACCTGGCTCCAGCACAAGCTGTCACTCCTGGCACACCTCACTCTCTGCTTCTGGGCTCTGCGGCGAGTCACTGCCCGACCTGACCTCATTCTGTCCCTGTCCTCACCTGGTTCTGTCTCTGTCATGTGTTATCACCCCCACGGTTCTGCCCTCATCCCAACCCCATGGGTTCTACCCTGTTCCATCCTGGCCCTTGTCCTGGTCCCCATCTTCCACTCTGGCTACTTTTGGTCCTGCCAGGAGGCACTGACTGAGTGGCCCCACTGTCCCCACAGCTGAGCTATGGACCTGGCTCCGGAATTCATTGCGGCCCAGCCCCTCCTTCCTCCACTTCCTGCTGACACATGGGCGCTGGTTCTGGGAATTTGTCAATGCCACCTTCATCCGTGACATGCTCATGCGCCTAGTACTCACAGGTGAGTGGAGGAAAGGGCTCCCCTAATCTGGGGGATCAAGAAATGCTGCCAGCTCTTACAATTCTTGGTATCTGATAAGGGCAGTGGGTGGGGAGACTATGATGCCAGATAAAACAAGTCTAACCCAAGAGGAGGTGGGGAAGGGGGTGTGTCTGTGGGTGGAGATCCACTTGTCTCCGTTATTTTTGCCCTTTGCAGTGCGTTCCAACCTTATCCCCAGCCCCCCCACCTACAACGTAGCACATGACTACGTCAGCTGGGAGTCCTTCTCCAATGTGAGTTATTACACTCGTGTGCTGCCCTCTGTGCCCCAAGACTGTCCCACGCCCATGGGGACCAAAGGTAATGGAGATGGGGTGAGGGGGCTGGGCCTGGGGATCACAGGAGATGCTCAGTTCTCCTCTTTGGGAAAAAGCAGGCAGAAAAGCAATTATTGACCCATTTCACAGACAGAGGGACCAAGGCAGGACATATGGACATTCCAGAACCAGGGATGAAGTCAGGGCTGGAGAATGAGGACAGGAAAGGGTGGTGGAGGGTCTTGCCTGAGGTCACCTAGAAAGTCATTCGCAGAGTCAAATTAGTGTCTCCATATCTCTATGCCTCTGTGCCTTAACCTTGTCTACTGAATGGGTGGGATCCTGCTGGGGTGGGGGTGGCTTGAAAGTTGACATGTAGGGGGGAAGTAATAATGTGCTATTTATTGGGTACTAATTCTGTGTTTGGTTCTTTACTAATGTAAATAGTTTTACATGCTTCATCAATGTACATTACACAAAAAGTCAGATTTTTTTCTTTAGTTGCCTAAGACCCCACTTGGTCTCATTGGCAAAGGTCTTCCTCCTGAGGCTTTCTTCCCACTGCATTCCTGACTGTCCAAAAATCCGGGGGTT
Organism: Equus quagga; assembly: GCF_021613505.1. NCBI lineage: Eukaryota > Metazoa > Chordata > Mammalia > Perissodactyla > Equidae > Equus > Equus quagga. Next base: position 83,675,337 of record NC_060267.1, read on the forward strand.
TACTCAGTCCAGAGCCATCAATTCAGCTTCAAGTTCAGAGAGGACAAGAGAGGCATCAGTCCTCCACTGCCACCATCGTTCCTGCCATGGAACACCGGTCCTGTGCAGCCCTGTGGCTGTGCGCTCTTACAGCTTCAGAACCTTGCATATGTATTGATGTCCTTAGTTGGGCCTGAAGGACACTGACAGTTTGCATTCACGTGTGTAGCTACTATTCCCAAAGCATAACTATGCTGTCAGGATAGCTGGGTCTCATAGAGCTTCTGGACTCTGCCAACACTTTGTGGAACCCGTCCTTGCTCAGTGTGCCTCTGAGTGATGATTCCAAGTCATGGGGTACAGATCACTCTCTCCAACTTTCCTTTTGGTGAGTTCCCTTTGGGGTACTTGATGACCCTTCCTGCTAGAGGAAACCAGTCAGCCATTTCAATCCATAGTGCTATTCTATTCATCTTAAACCTTCAACACTGGGCCTCACATGAGCTAGTGTGAAAGGATACCTTCACCAGAACACAAAAATTCAATTATTTATTTCTTATTTTTTTATTTTACTTTTTTTAAAGATTGGCACCTGAGCTAGCAACTGTTGCCAATCTTTTTTTTTTCCCTGCTTTTATCTCCCCAAACCCCCCCGTACATAGTTGTATATCTTAGTTGCAGGTCCCTCTAGTAGTGGGATGTGGGATGCCACCTCAATGTGGCCTGATGAGTGGTGTCATGTCTGAGCCCAGGATCTGAACCCTGGGCTGCCGCAGCGGAGTGCGCAAACTTAACCACTCAGCCACGGAGCCAGCCCCCTCAATTATTTCTTTCTGTGAGGCCATTGGGCACCATTAATCTGACATTGACATAATGAGGAAACGCCTCTTAATACTTATTCTCATAATGACAGACACATGCTTCAAGATGACTTCTTGTCTTTAACCCAGACAGACAAACACTGGCATCATTTAAAATAGGTTGGCAAACTCCAGCCCACAGGCCAAATTCAGCCCACCTGTTGTTTCGTAAATAAAGTTTTATTGGAACACAGTCACATTCTTCCTTATCATCCATGGCTGCTTTCTTGCTATAACAGCAACAGAGATCATATGTTGGCAAAGCCAAAAATATTGACTCTCTAGCTTTTTACAGGAAAATTTTGCTGACCTTTGATTTAAAAGATTCCACCTCACCAGTTCTCTGTGATGCTTACATTATCTCATTCACTCCTTAAATCCACTGCATGAAATAGATATCATTTGCCCTATTTTATAGATGAAGAAGTTGAGGCTCAGAGAGATGAAGTGACTTTCTGTGTTCACACAGTTAGTAAATGGCATAGCCAGTTTCAAACAGGCTACCTTGCTCCAGGGCTGGGGAGTCCAAATTTGTTTTTTTTTTTCTTTCTTCTTTCTTTTTGGTTAGCTTTTTCAAAGTAGCAAACATACACAAAAGTTGAGAGGAAAGTATAATGATCTCCTATGTATCCATCTCTCAGTTTCAAGACTTGTCCACAATTTTACAATTGTATGTCATCTATCTCCTCTCACCTTATTTTTTTATGGAGTATTTTAAAGCAAATTCCAAATATCATGCCATTTCACCCATAAGGACTTCTAGGGTCTTTTGGTAAAGAAGGCACAAGGGGCCATCTGATGGGAGGGAGGTGGCCCTGCTGAGGCCGTTCTGGGCTTCCTGTGTGGACGAGTTTGGTCTGGTGAGCCCAGAAGGCCCTTGGGTAGGAAGATCCAGACAGGAGGCAGCTACTGCTCTTTCCCACCTCCCCAACCAGGGAAGAAGCAGCTGCCAGATGCCCAGCTCCTGAGCGATCGCTTCCTGCTCAGGAGGAAGTTCATACCTGACCCCCAAGGCACCAACCTCATGTTTGCCTTCTTTGCACAACACTTCACCCACCAGTTCTTCAAAACTTCTGGCAAGATGGGTCCTGGCTTCACCAAGGCCTTGGGCCATGGGGTGAGTAACTCGGAGAGGCTCAGGGTGTCTTTAATCTAACTTGGCAGGACCTAACTTGGCACATGTAGGTTGTTCCCAGTGGGGCAGGATCCGGTGATTTGAGTGGCCCCTCTCTCTGTCCTCAGGTAGACCTCGGCCACATTTATGGAGACAATCTGGAACGTCAGTATCACCTGCGGCTCTTTAAGGATGGGAAACTCAAGTACCAGGTAGCACTGGGCATGGGGATGGGGCTTTGCGAAGGGCCTTCCTCGGTCTTCCCTGGCAGAGGCTGTTGGGGGAGGCTGGGTGGTTTCCCGAGGGCCAGCTACAGGAGCTGGAGGTGCGTGCAAGGAGGAGAGACAATAAACTCTGGGAGAAGGTGCCGGGCAAGAGAAGCAGACATGACCTCTCATGTCTTCCTGGGAGGTAGATTTTGGGACTCAACAGGAGATGGGCATTTCCAATTTGCATTTCCTCATTTAATTATTCCTCCATGTTATTTGGTCACTACGATGTGTCTGGCACAGGTGGTTGAGCATGACCCTCATAATTAGGGGCCCAGCCCTCAAGGAACTCATAGCCTGGGAGGCCACAGATATAAACACTAGAATGCTAGTTCCATGAGGACTTTATGTCTGAGCTACCACTCTCTAAGAGAAATACAATGCAAACCTCATATGTAATTAAAATTTTTCTAGTGACCACATTAAAAAAGGTAAAAAGAGGGGCCAGCCTGGTGGCGCAGCGGTTAAGTTTTCATGTTCCGCTTCTCGGCGGCCTGGGGTTCGCCAGTTTGCATCCTGGGTGTGGACATGGCACTGCTTGGCAAAAAGCCATGCTGTGGTAGGCATCCCACGTATAAAGTAGAGGAAGATGGGCATGGATGTTAGCTCAGGGCCAGTTTTCCTCAGCAAAAAGAGGAGGATTGGCAGTAGTTAGCTCAGGGCTAATCTTCCTCAAAAAAAAAAAAAGGTAAAAAGAAACAGGTAAAATTGATTTGAATAAAATGTTTTGTTTAACCCAATATTTCCAGAATATTATCATTTCAACATGTAATCAGTACAAAAATCATTAATAAAGTATCTCACATTCTTTTTTTCATGCTAAATCTTCAAAATCTGTTCTACCTTTTAAATGTATAGCACATCTCAATTTGGATGCCAAATTTTCATTGAAGATATCTGATCTATATTTAGATTTCATAAAATTTAGCTGAAAAAATAGATTTACATGCCCAAGTTGTTCTAAGTGTACTTAAAGATTTTCCAATAGCTGAAGTATCAGTTTTAAAATTTACATCTAAATTAAATTAAATTAAAAATTCAGTTCTTCCTTCACACCAGCCACATCCCTAGGGCTCAATACTGCACATTATTACTGGCTACCATATCGGACCCTGAAAATCTGAACAAGCAAAAACCAAAACAAAAAGTTCGCTGCTAACTCTTTAGGGCTAAACACAGTACTTGGCGTATAGTATGTCCTTGGTGTATATTTATTGAATGATGAAGAAACTGCCATGCAATTAGTTATGCTCACAACAACTATCACCAGGGAGAAGCCATGAGAGTGTTCAGAGTGTGGGAAGGCTTCATCAGGAAGTAGGAATAAACCAAGAGTTGCATGAAGGATGAGGAAGAGTTGGGGGGCCAAGAAGGGGAAAGGGCTCTCTAGATTAGCATGTGCCAGGGCTTGGAGAGGTGAAGCAGCCTGAGGGACATGAAGGGAAGATAGAAGGGAGATGCTGCTGGACACCTGCATGTCCCAGGTGAGGGTGGAGACTCTGCGGGGCCATGTTAAGGATTTCTGATTTCTGCCAAAAGGAGAGAGAGTACTTGGAAGGGTTTTTTTTTTTTTGAGGAAGATTAGCCCTGAGCTAACATCTGCCAATCCTCCTCTTTTTGCTGGGGAAGACTGGCCCTGAGCTAACATCCGTGCCCATCTTCCTCTACTTTATATGTGAGATGCCTACCACAGCATGGCCTGCCAAGCAGTGCCATGTCCGCAACCAGGATCTGAACCAGTGAATCCCGGGCCGCTGAAGCAGAATGTGCACACTTAACCGCTGCACCACCGGGCCGGCCCCTTGGAAGGGTTTTGAGCCAGAGTGTGATGCTAGATTTGGGTTTCTTAAAGGATTGCTCTGCCTGCAGAGCCGAGAATGGACTGTCTGGGGGCAGGAGTAGATGCAGGGAGCCGCTTACAAGAGGAGTCAGGGTGGAAGATGAGGGTGGGTTGGAAATGGGTGGTGGTAGTGGGGATAGAGAAAGGGACTCATTTTAAGAGAGATTTAGGAGGTAGAATCAACAGGCCATAGTTAAGAAGGATGGGCAGTTGCCCTGCCTGATATGGGCAGCTGTAAGTAGGAGTAAGAGGGTGTCAGCTGTGGCAGGTATCCCCAGGTTGCCAGGTGGCCCCATCCCACAGATGCTGAATGGAGAGATGTACCCGCCAACGGTGGAACAGGCGCCTGTGTTGATGCACTACCCACGGGGTATTCCACCCCAGAGCCAGATGGCCGTGGGCCAGGAGGTGTTTGGGCTGCTTCCTGGGCTCATGCTCTATGCTACGCTCTGGCTACGCGAGCACAACCGTGTGTGTGACCTACTGAAGACTGAGCACCCCACCTGGGATGATGAGCAGCTCTTCCAGACGGCCCGCCTCATCCTCATCGGTGAGGACTCCAAACCAGCCCTGTCCTGGAAGCTCATGCCCTCCATCCTGAGAAGCAGAGGGTGGAGTGCTTGGGGACAGAGGGCTGGGATTAGAATCCTAGCTCTTCTGCTTACTAGCTATGAGAACTTGAGCAGGCCTCTTCCCCTATATGAGCCTCACTTTCCACATGCGGTCGTGGAGGCTAATGATGGTTGTAAGCATTTGTTAAGATGGTGAATGAGAAAGCACTTAGCACATAGTAGGCCCTCAGAAAATGGATGGCTGTGATGGTTGGTGATTAGCTGGGTGACTCACAGAAAATATGATTAGCCACCCCAAGTCTCAGTTCCCCATTGTACTGCACCCAGATGCACACAGTGATATCCTCCACATGTGCAGGTCAAACCCGGCTTGCCCAGCCTTCGGGAATCCTCGTGTTTCCTACCTTGCATGTATCTGCCTTCCTGGAGTTTGGTAGCTTCTGGGTGACTCAGGGCTAGGATATTTTTGTGTCCCCTACGGGGGCGAATCTGCAGCCTAAAATGTCAGATGGTTTCCTGCCTGGGAGCTTGGCCCCTGATACCCCTGTCCAGACTGTATTCACTCTGAGTCACCAGTAACCCCCTCCCCTTGCCTCTGGGCATCACTGGGCATGGCTGGTCTCAATTATAGTGTCTGATTCCCTGGAGTCTGGAAGAGCCATGCATGAGGGACAGGAACAGTCTAAAGGAGAAGGAGCCAGTTCTGAAGTCCCAGCACTGCAGAGACCTTGGCCACAGAGGGCAGGTCTGTGGCTGCAGGCTGTCCAGCACTGGCTGGTGATGAAGCTGTGACCAAGGCAGAACTCACAGGGTGCTGTGCATCCAGTGCCTCCTTTCACACTCCCCAACAACCTCATGAAACAGATATGAAAACTCTTGTGAAAATTGAGATTCAGAGAGGTTAAATGAAATCTCCAAGGCCACTCAGCTGAGGAACACTTGAATGAGGTCTGGCTGCCACCAAAGTTCATGCTACTTCCTCCACATCACGAGGGGGCTGTTTCCTGAGTGGGGAGAGGTTGTAAGCCTTAGTCTGACCTTTCATAATGTGTGAGTGTGGGGAAGGGTTTCTCCCTCATGCCTACACTTAATACTCCTGCTTCTCCCCTACATGTATCCACACTCCCTATTATCGCAGGAGCCAGCCCAGGTGGTCTAGTGGTTAAGAGTCGGCACTCTCCCTGCGGCGGCCCAGGTTCATTCATTTCTCGGTCAGGGAACCACACCGCCCATCTGTTTGTTGTCATGCTGTGGCGGCTGCGTGTTGCTGTGCTGCTGAAAGCTATGCCACCGGTATTTCAAATACCAGCAGGGTCAGCCATGGTGGACAGGTTTCAGCGGAACTTCCAGACTAAGACAGACTAGGAAGCTCACCCACTTCTGAAAAAATTGGCCATGAAAACCCTATGAATAGCAGCAGAGCTTTGTCTGATTCAGCACTGCACAGTGAGAGGATGGCGCAAAAAGATTGGGCAGGGTTTCGCTTTGCTGTACACTAACAACAAAATTCTGCCAAGTGGTTTAGATGCATTCATCATCTATTTCTCCCATCGACCCTGTGGATATTATTATACTAATATTATTATAGTATAATTTTACAGATAAGGAAAGTGAGGTTCAGAGAGATTAAGTAACACAGCCCAAGCTTAGGGGGCTAGAAATGGTGAAGCCAGGATTTAGACTCAGGTCTGCTGATTGCAAATCCAGTGGCTCCAGATCAATTTGCTAAAAGCTAATTTGTCTAATGGTTGTTGGCCAAAATATCAGTTTATTTTAATATCTGGTTGACTAGTTTTCATTTTTCAGTGGCATGTTCAGTTTGTTTCTTCCCTGGCTGTTTGCTTTGTAGCTGGTTACTGAGGGACAGAGCGAAAATCTAGTGTTAAGCATTCTGATGTATGAGAACAAATAAGAAATATATTTGGGACTAGATTCACTTTCTGTCCTCAGTGCCCCTCCTTTGCTGCTGCAACAGTTCTCAGAGTGGTTTCTTTGAAGCCCGCCTCACCCACTGAGGGTGTCAGCACACCGAGAGCCTTCTCTAAGTCAGTCTCCACTTTTCCATCTTCTGTGGCCTCTCCAACCTCTTTTAGTGGGCTGGGAGATGGGGGTCACCCAAGGGTCACAGAACCAATTCCCGGATACTTCCTTTGCGTGACCTGCTTATCTGCCTACCGCCTTCCTTTGGAATGTTGGGGTAGCTGGTGGCTCTTGTCTCGGGACGTCAGTCCGACTTGAGACAGAAAGTTCCGTTTTCACACCCCGTTACAAACAAAGTGAAAGTGGCCAAATAAAATGAAACAATAACAACAATAAAGAAGCAAAAAGCAAATACTTTTCATGAACTGGCCTGCTTCCCGAGCCCTGTGCTGTGCTGACCCTCCTGCCAATCCTCCTTCCCAGGGGAGACCATCAAGATCGTGATTGAGGAGTACGTGCAGCAGCTGAGCGGCTACTTCCTGCAGCTGAAGTTTGACCCGGAGCTGCTCTTCGGCGTCCACTTCCAGTATCGCAACCGCATTGCCATGGAGTTCAACCACCTCTACCACTGGCACCCACTCATGCCTGACTCCTTCAGGGTGGGCTCCCAGGAGTACAGCTATAAGCAGTTCCTGTTCAACACCTCCATGCTGGTGGACTACGGGGTCGAGGCCCTGGTTGATGCCTTTTCTCGCCAGATCGCTGGCCGGGTAAGTCTCAGAGGAACATGGCTGAGGGCAGGTGGGATGTGGGATCCAACAGACCTGGATCCACATCCCAGTTTTCTTTTCTGTAAAGTGGGGATAGTGTCACTCCTCTAGGGTGATTGTGAGCATTCCTTCATTCATCCTCTTGTTCTTTTGTTCATTCAACAATACCAGGCGCTTGGAATATAGTGGTGAATGAGATCAATGAGGTCCTTGGGTCCTTGTCCGTTTGGCACTTACACCCTAGCAAGGAACAATAGTTACATGACAGCTAAAATCATCTGAGCACTTACCAGATGTTAGGCACCCTGCCAAGTGTTTTTCTGATGTTATCAGAATTGTGAAACCATGTTAAGAACAATATGGAAAGTCCACAATTCTCTGGGGACTCAGAGAGAGGCTTCTGACCCAGAGTTGGGGGCTGTGGATAAGGAAGTGATGTCTGAACAGTGATCTGAAAGATGGGTAGGGATTTCCCAGGGAAAGAGGTAGCGTTAATGGCAAGGGATGATTGTGTTCCAGATGGAGGGGACAGCATGGCAAAGGCCTGGAGGTCAGAGAGCATGGCAATTTGAGGACCAGGAGGACATTGAGGGTATGGTAATATATTGAAAGTGCCTGCATATAATAGCTCTTTACTAAATCATAGGCCTCTGTTATGGGCTGAATTGTCCCCGCTCCCCAAATTCATAACCTCCAGGACCTTAGAATATGACTGTATTTGGAGACAGGGTCTTTAAAGAGGTCATTAAGGTCAAGTGGGGTCATTGGGTGGTCCCTACTCTGACTGGTGTCCTTATAAGATGAGGACATTAGGCTAGAGACATGGAGAGGGAAGACATGGGAGAGAGGCCTCAGAATGAACCAATCCTGCTGACACCTTGACCTTGGATTTCCAGCCTCCAGAACTGTGAGGACATAAATTCCTGTTGTTTAAGCCCCCCGCTCTGTGGTACTTTGTTATGGCCACCCTAGCAAATGAGTACAGCCTCTTTCCCTGGAATTCCTGACCAACTGCCTCCTGAATCTCCCTTTCCCCCCATTTGGAAGCTCCCATCTCCTTCTTCCCAGCTCTCTGACTCCCTAGTCCCCCGCTTCTCTCTAATCCTTGTCCCTAAGCTCTATCATGAAGATGTGGCACCAGATGGATTTAGGTTTCCTCCTGGTAATTTGACTGAAATTAGTGTGTGCTGCCACCAATGGGCAGCTGCTGGCTGGTTTATGGCCTCTCTTCTCTGTGAGGACACAGACATGAATAGAGACAATAGCTTTCAGATGGGGCTATATGGTTTCCAAAGCATTTTCAAGGAGTGACCATGATGATGTACGTGAAAAGCCCTGGTGTTTATGGCACAAGGCAGGAGGGCAACCGAAGTGTGTTGACTCTTAGGGTATTAAAAAGAATGTGAGAAGTGATAAAATGGGGCTCTCCCTGATAATCACCACACATGGCTGCCATCTTAGGGTCACCATGTGACTAACACTACAGTAACTGCTTTATCTCACTTATTTCCCCACAAAGATATCTGGTGAATCCTCTTATCTTCTCCATTTTTGCATATGAGGAAACTGAGACTTAGCTTGAGTAACTTGCCCAAAGTCCCTGTATTAGTTGCCTAGGGCTGCTGTAACAAAGGCCACAAATGGGGTGGCTTTAAACAGAGGAAATTGATTCTTTCACATTTCTCAAGGATAGAAGTCTGAAATCAAGGTTTCAGCAGGGTGGTGCTCTCTCTGAAGGCTCCGGGGGAGAATCTGTTCCATGCCTTGTCTTAGCTTCTAGCTGTTACTGACAATCCTTGGTGTTCCCTGGCTTGTAGAACCATCACTCCAACATGGTCTTCTTTTTTCTCTTTTGATTAGGACACTAGTCATTGGATTAGGACCCACCCTGATGGGATATGACCTCATCTTAACTCAATTACCTCTATTTCCCAATAAGTTCATGTTCACAGGTGCTGGGAATTAGGACTTCCACATCCTTCTTTGGGGAACACAAGTCAACTCACAACAGCCCCACAGCTTGTAAAAGGCTGAGCTGAGATTGGCACCAGCCTGTGCTCGCTTTGCTCCAAGGGGTATGATTTCACCCACCTATGCTTTTCCCTTTTTCCCACCCAATTATATTTGTTCTAAACACACAGAATTCTTTCTTAAGCATTAACATTATCAATTCATCCCAAGCAATAAAGTTTTCTTTAGACTAATACTCCTTAACTGTTATGAATCAGAATTTTTTTTCTGGAGTCTTCTTTCATCTCACCAGGTTACCTGGGCTTTGAACCCTATTTTCCCTCTCTTCAGAGGATATTACGCCACCCTTTGGTCTTGGAGTTAAACTCCCGTTTAGTTAAGCTAAATTTGTGTATATATTATAGTTTTCATGGCAAGATTTTAGCTTCCTCCCTGCTAGCTTATGACCATTCCCCTCCCAGGAGGTTTGGCAGAAGGAAGGAGAAAGAACAGACACAGTCACCTGTGCTTTTGTGAGGGGTTTTATCTGATCTGAATGGGGTGACTTGATACCCCGTGTTCCTACTTTCTAGCTCTAAGTTCCTCTTTCCTAATGGTGGCTGGTTACTAGAGGTTCACTTTTTAATATTAGATACTCAGTAAATTTTGTTGAATCTCAACTAAGATACAGGGAATGAAAAGCAGTAAAAGTAGGTTCCGTAACAGGATCCCTTAAAAGATTAAACGTCTCTGTTCTATAACAAGTGATTTCGAGAGTGACAGGTACATGTCAGTTCTTCTAGGTATAATTTAAAAAATATCTTAAGAAAGCCATAAAGTTTTGGTTCCCCAAACTAATATTCCTCCATCCTTCTGTTTCTATCACTTCCCGGCTCAGAAACCCTTCTGCCCCTCCAAATTTCATTTCCAGAGCTGGGATGCCCTTTCTCTCTGCTGGAGGTCTTGACTGTGGCCATGCTGGCTGTCTCTTCTGCAGAGTCCTAGTTGCTGAACCTAATAGTTCTAGAACCTTCCTTAATAGGATGTTGGGAGTTCTCACCTAAATTCAAAGGGTTGGGGAACAGCGTAAGCTTGCGAGCCATTAGAAAGGTCCTCCTGGCCCACTCCTCACTTTAAAGATGAGGAAGCTGAGACTCAGAGGGGGTCCCCGAGAGAGCATGAAGTGGCAGACCTAGGGCCAGGTTCCCAGCATGGTGGCTGCTAGGCTGAGCCACGCTCTCTGTCCTAGCTGAGGAAGGACTCCTGACCTGAAGTTCACTTCCAGGACAAGGTGGCCTGGCTCTCGGACCACAGCTGTGTTTCTCTCTTGGCAGATCGGTGGAGGTAGGAACCTGGACCGCCATGTCCTGCACGTGGCTGTCGACACCATCAAGGAATCCCGAGAGCTGCGGCTGCAGCCCTTCAATGAGTACCGCAAGAGGTTTGGCATGAAGCCCTACGCCTCTTTCCAGGAGCTCACTGGTGAGCAGTTGTTTCCTGTTCTCCAGGGACTCACGATCAAGTGAGGAAGACATCGAGGAAACAGAATGGGGCCATACACGTGGCCAGCACAGTGACTGTGGGATTATAACGGGTGTGGGAGCACCGTGCTGGATAACCCCTGTTGTGGGGAGAAGGTGGCTTCTCAGCTGAGTTTGAAGGATAAATAGGAATTTTCCAGGTGAAGAAAAGAGAGAAGAGCATTCTAGGTAGAGAATCAGAAAGCACAAAGGCACAGAGGTTGTGCAGAATGAGCCTATTCGGGAAAACAGTCACTGGTGTGGCTAGAACAAGGAGCTTATCTGGAGAGGGTAGTGATGGGAGGTTGGGACCAAATTGTGTAGAATCTTGGATTCTAGATTTGGGTTTTATTCTGTCTAGTGGTTCCTAAACACCCATTTATGTGCCAGCTACCTAAGGATCACTTAGAAAACTGATTAAAAATAGCAAATCCTGGATGTCTCTCCCAGAGATTCTGATTGAGTAGGCCTGGGTGGTGCCCAGGAATCTGCATGTGTGTGTATATATATCTCCATGTCTCCTGTCACCATGCTGACATGTATATATGCACGTACATAGGTACATAAGCATATATACATATATATTTATATATATTTATGTGTGTGTCTGTGTATATATGTATTTGTTGTTGTTGTTCAAGATCCCCAGCTGTTGGGCAGTCAAGTTTGGGAACCCTTGTCACAGACAGTGGGGAACCACTGAAGTGTTTTGACCAGGGTGAGACATGACCCATGACTGTGTACTGGTGGCCTGTGGAGGTGGATTTGAGGAAGCTGGTAGGGAAGCTCAATGTCTGTCTCCCATGACAGCCTAGAGGGCCAGAAAGAGCATTGTTGCTAAACCTCTGTGTGAGCTTGAACAAGCTACATACATGTCTGAGTTCCAGAAGAATGCAGGGGCCTGGACCAGGATAAGGCCTTGAAACCTGCCTGTGAAGGAAGCCAGATGAGTAATGTTGTTGTAATGATCAGGTAATTAGGGCACAGAAAAGTGAGATGAGTTGCTCAAGGTCACACACTGTTTGGTGGTAGATCCAGGCCTTGACACCCTCTTCAGTAGCAAATTCCTTTCCTAGATGCAGCCCTGAAGAAGGGTCAGTCAGCTAGGCCAGATTTTAGGCATGTGCTCTGTGCTCAGATTGCTCTTCTGAGGTCCCTTATTCTCTCCAGAAAAAGGTAGACCTAGAAGATTCCCTCCCCAGATTAACCCTAATAGACGGCATCCTGATTCTGACTCTAGCTTCTCCCCCTTGTAGGAGAGAAGGAGATGGCAGCTGAGTTGGAGGAGCTGTATGGAGACATCGATGCCTTGGAGTTCTACCCTGGGCTGCTTCTTGAGAAGTGCCATCCAAACTCCATCTTTGGGGAGAGTATGATAGAAATTGGAGCTCCCTTCTCCCTCAAGGGCCTCCTAGGCAATCCCATCTGTTCTCCGGAGTACTGGAAACCGAGTACATTTGGTGGTGAAATGGGCTTCAACATTGTCAAGACGGCTACGCTGAAGAAGCTGGTCTGCCTCAACACCAACACTTGTCCCTATGTTTCCTTCCGTGTTCCCAAGCGCCCCCAGGATGATGGGCCTGGTGTGGAGCGGCCTTCCACAGAGCTCTGAGGCAGCTGGGCCACAGTATTCTGGAGGGTAGAACTTTGCACTTGTCATTCCAGAATGCCGAGGCCAGGGTTGATGGTCTTAAATGTTGGGTTCCTGGTTTGGCGTTGAGAGTATCAGGGTTGACACTTAAAACTTCGCATCTCTCACCCATTATCTGGAATATTGTAGCCTTGTTTGTCATTCTAGAATGCTGAATTCTTGGTTAACCATCCAGAATGTTAGGAGTGGGTCTCATTTGGCATGCCAGAACACTGGGTTCCTGGTTGACAAGGTAGAATGTTCAATTTCTGGTTGATTTGGAATATAGACATTCTAAAATGTGAAGCTCCTGAGGAAATCATCTAGAAAGTTCGGGGGTTCTCATTTTGCATTTGGAATTCTGGGAGGCTCTCTATAATGTTGACTTTCTGATTGGAAATTCAGAATGTTGTATTCCTGGTCGCTGATCCAGAACAGTGGCTGGTATGCCAGATCGGTCCTGATCTGAATGTCTAGAATGTTGATTTGATTCATTTTCCTGTTCAGTGAGCTATGCATGGAACAGGAGAACCTAATAATCTAACAAAAATGCATTGCCTGAATCTGTGCCAGCTCTGAGGTGGCAAGGAGGTGAGATGTTCTTCGTGGGACCCCAACTTAGACCTTGTTACAAAGATCTAGAGGGAACAGGTGGGCTTTTACCAGGCCATTGGTTGGAAGCCACCAGAGCTTTGTGCCCATCCAGGTCTTGACTCATGGCAGCTGTTTCTCATAAAGCTAATAAAATTCTTTTTGCAAATTGCCTGCTATGTATGTCTTTTGATCCCATCCCCAGAAGCAGTGGCAACACTGAGGGGACCTTTCTCCCAGCCACAAGCAAATATGCTAGAGACTGCAGCATGAGACTTTCCACTGGGATCCCTGGGGCTTGTCCTTGTCTGGATCTTCCTCCACTGATGCTTCACGGCCCCTGTGGGTGAGACCTTGCCTTTTCCAGCCTACTCTCCTAAAACACATGACTCCCCAGGCTCAGGAGATGTAGCATTCAGTTCCCACAGTTTAAAACAAATTCCTCCGTTGCAGGGTGTACAAGAGAGATGAAGGGCATCTGGGGACGAGAGCGCTTACTATGTGCCAATTTTACGTATGTAATTCTCATTTGTTCTCACCTCAACAGTGTGAAGTAGGTGGTATGATTTGCGTTTCAAAACCAAGGAAATTGAGACTTAGGGTGGCCGAGTGACATGCCCCAGAGGCAGATTGGGACCCAAGTCAGGCTGAGTCTAGAGCTGTGCCCTTTCCTCTTGCTTCCGGATTTGACTCAGTTCCAGGCCTGATTTTGTGTATCTGGCTCAGAGTCAAAGGCAGCAGATGGGGTGCAGTCTCCACCGTACGTGCATGCTATTCCCTCAGTCACAAATATTTATTTTCCTAACTCCTTACTATATACCAGTTACTGTCCCAGGCTTGGGGTTACCGCAGTGAGTGATCAAGACAGACAAGGCTTCTGCCTATAAGGAGCTCACATTCCAGTGGGGACAGAGCAGACGATAAATAAGAAAACAGTGGAATCAGAGAAATGCAAGGTGAATTGTGATGTCCCTTCTAACTTCCTCTGCTCTGTCCTCCCCTGCTTGACTCCTGAGCCTTGAGACCTTTTTTTCCAGCCGCATAGACCCTCATACCTAGCAAAGAGAGAGGAGTGGTCAGAGGGTAAAGTATGGGGCTGTTAAGGATCTTTCATGCTTCCCTCTGTGGGCATAGAGTTCCTTGGGAGAATGATGGCCCAGAAACACTGGGGGAAATTGGCGTCCAGGCTGAAAAGTCCCTGGGCCTGGGTGTCTCGTCTTATGGTCCAGAAAGTGCTTGTTTCTCCTTAGCTGGTTGAGGACTGCTTCCACCACTCCCTCCTGACCCTGCTGAATGCAGAGAATGCAGTGCTTCCCTGCTCCCCAAGTTGTTCTGATGTGGAGGGAGCCTTCAGTTGCCGGAAGTGGGCCTGGCATGGCTGTGTCTTGTCTGTGCTTGTCTAATATCTATTTCCCCTCTGCTGCTAATCCCCCTACTTTGCCTGAGAATCTTTCCCTCTCTGGTTAATTTCAGTCATGGTGTTTCATCAGGGGCCCTATTGTGGCCAAGGGGTGGGCCTGTGAGTCATTCTCAGCCAATCAGACACCATCTCCTTATAAATTGGCCCCTGAGGGGAGTTGCATGGAGATTGAGAAAACTGACTGATCCATCCCCACAGCTGAGCTCTGAAAAGACTGTTCATTAGTTCCCGCTTCTCAGATCACTAGGGAAGCCTGGATTTCTGACTTTCTCAAGACCTTAGCTTTTCCTTCCATCCTGGGGGCTGCTCCATGAATTTCTCTTTCACGTAAATCAGTCAAAGTTGGATTTGTTCCTTGCAACCGAACCTTAATGGCTGCTGGCCTGAGGTGACAGAAGCACTGTAGTGGCTCTGGAGCGGATTTTAATCAGTGGAGACACACTCAGACTAGTGTTTTAGAAAGAGTACCCTTGGGTACGATGGACAGCAGACTAGAGCAGGAAGGACTGGAGACTGGCAGAAGGATGAGGAGGCTGTGGCCGTGGTCCAGCTGAGAGATGATAGCAGCTGGGGCCAGGTGAAGGGCCGTCGGGGTGGGAGACTGGCATGGATTCTAAGGATAGTCTCCTCTTGAATGCAGGTGCCTGGATTAGGTGGACTTTGTTTCGTATGAGCAGCTGTACATGAGATTTTTGCAAATGGAAATTTATGTCAAATGCACCAAGAAGTCTCCTTCGGAGTGAAGGATCTTAATGCTCACAATGTGAATGCTCGTTCCAGGAAGTTTGATTTAGTTAGATGTGATGGTTAGTTTTATGTGTCAACTTGGCTGGGCTACAGTACCCAGTTATCTAATCAACACTAATCTAGGTGTGGCTGTGAAGGTATTTTGCAGACATTGTTAACGTCTACAATCAGTTGGCTTGAAGAAAAAGAGATTACTGTTGATAATGTGGGTGGTCCTCATCTAATCACTTAGAGGCCTTAAGAGTAAAAACAGTTTTCTCAGAGAAGAAGAAATTCTGCTTCAAGACCACAGCATAAACTCTTGCCTGAGTTTCCAGCCTACCAGCCCTATGGATTTCAGACTTGCCAACCCTGACGATCGTGTGAGCCAGTTCCTAAAAATAAAGCTATATATATATGTATGTATACATATATCTCCTATGTGCGTACCTATGTACAGATACATGTATCCTATTGGTTCTGTTTCGCTGGAGAACGTGAGATGATACAGTGGATAATTCATTCAGGGCTCTTAGTGCAAACAACAGAACTCCCTCTAGCCCATTTAAGCAGGAAGGAATCTATTTTAGGACATTGCGTAGCTCATGGAAACATTGGCAGAACCAGGGAATTAGGCTTGGGGGCTTCACGCCCAGGCACAGCGGCCACTGCTGCCGCCGTGAAGACGCCTCTGCTACTGAGACTGGACACAGGCATCTCAGATTACACCTCTGCTGCCCAAACCCCACTACTGCTGCCCCTGAAAGCTGGCTGCTTCCACAGCCACCTTTGCCAGAAAATGGATTCATTCTGCATGGTGCCTGCTTCTCCACTTTGCTCTACTTAGAATTAAAGTCATGTTTATTTCACGTCTGATTGGTGGAGCCTAGCTCATGTGCCCACACTCCAGCTCCAAGAGAAAGTGGGAAAGTGAGTTTCTGGCTTGCACCTTGGGGAGGAGGGATCCATAACAGGGAAATTCTCCATACATGGGAAGGATGTTCAAAGGGCTGGGAAACATGGATGGTCTACCTCAGTGGATCTGAGTTTTTAGTTCTGTTTTGCCTCTGTGGGCCCCAGCCCTGGAACACTGCAGAGAATGTCACCACGGCACCACAGTTGACCTGGCAGCAGCTCAATATAATTGCAAGCAAAGAACTTAAGAAGTAAAATTAAGAAATACAGAATAGCAGAGATGCAAAGACTGTAGAGTCCACATAGTCCACTCTTCTAAGAATGTGTGAGTAAAACTGTCAAAAATGTTAGAGCACTATTAAGAAAACTACAATGAAACACTTTCCGCACTGTCTTACCTGTTATTCTTGTTTGATTTCCTTCCAGGCTAGGTCTAAATACTTTTTTGCTCCCAATCTCTATACTTTTGGTCAAAAGGAATTTGAATCATTTGCACAACTTCAGGCGTGGTATTTTGGGTTTCAGGACAATGTGGCAGGACATTCTTGCAGACTTCTGTGGCAGCCCCCCGCCCACCACTGGAGCATAACATACGTACAACAAAGTGCACAATCTTAAGTGCATACCTGGATGAATTTTACGTGTGTATAAACCCAAGTAACCACCCAAGAAATGAAGATGAAGAACGTCTCCAGCACTCTAGAAGGCTCTTTTGTGCCCCTTCCCAGTCAAAACCCTCCGAAATATAACCACACTTCTGATTTCTGTAACCATTGATTAGTTTATCTGCACATGAATTTCATTTGAAAAGAGTCATACAGTGTGTACTTTTTTGTATCTGGCTTCTTTGATCAATATGTCTGTTGTGATCTCAGTTCTTTTCTTTTTGAGGAAGATTAGTCCTGAGCTAACTACTGCCAGTCCTCCTCTTTTTTGCTGAGGAAGCCTGGCCCTGAGCTAACATCCGTGCCCATCTTCCTCTACTTTATGTGTGGGACACCTACCCCAGCATGGTGTGCCAAGTGGTGCCATGTCTGCACCCGGGATCTGAACCGGCGAGCTCTGGGCCGCCGAGAAGCAGAATGTGTGAACCTAACCGCTGCGCCACCGGGCCGGCCCCAGTGATCTCACTTCTTACGTTCTTTGCTTGCAATTATGTTGAGCTGCTGCCAGGTCAACAGTGGTGCCATGGTGACTTTCTCTGCAGTCTTCTGGGGCTGGGGCCCACAGAGGCAAAACAGAACTAAAAACTCAGATCCGCCGAGGTAGACCACCCATGTTTCCCAGCCCTTTGATCCGTGTTGCTGTGTGTATCAGCAGTTTGATGTTCCTATTGCTGTATACATACTTAATGTATATCAGAATTGATTTAAGTCAAGTGTCAATGGATGTTTGGGTTGTTTCAATTTTTTTGGCTGAGTATGGCTGCCTCTATGGCAGATTTTAACCCTTATAACCAGGGCTCTATTGAAAATGTCACCTTTTACATGCATTTATTATGAAATGGTTTTTGTTTTCTGTTGAAAATCCCCTGCTATGTCCTCTCTTGCATTATGGCCTGATGGAGAGAGAAAATGGATTCACGAGTGTGACACGCACCATTAGAGAACGGGAAAGCGAAGGTGTATCAGTTAGAGCCTCCTCTGTGGCATGTACTTTACCTGCCTGCTTCATTAACTCTTACTAACTTATGAGTAGGTTTTCCTGTTTCACAAAGGAGTAAATTGAGTTGCAGAAAAATTAGGTGACTTGTCCAGAGTCATATAGCCACAAAGTGGTAGGAGGCAGCAGTGAAATTCCAAAGTGTGGCCTATGTCCACCATGTGCCCCATCAAGACCTGCAGAGGCAGAATCGCAGTGGGGGTGGGGGAGTGGCGGGTGGAGGATGCAGTGAGGTGTGGGCATTGGTGATGTTAATACACTTCCGGAGGATTCTGTTGATAAGCCTCAGATGGAGACTTCTGCATCATTGTGCTGCCTCTTGATCATTCTTTTCTTCTTTAGATGAGTGACATTTTCTTTCCTCTCCTCATGACTCACTTTCCTCCGGCTTGTCATCTCTTTTCTGATCTATGATTTGTACTCTGTACACCACGATGATGTTCACTGAAAACTAGTTTTCTGAGGTCTGAAAAGCTGTGTCCATTTATTTCCCCATCTGCTGCTGCCTTCCTCCCCTCCCTCCCTTCTAGCCACATTCAGTGAAGCTCCAACCCCGAGCTCCACCCTCCGCCACCATGGAGATACTCAAGTGCCCGTTCTTGTCTTGGTTTTCAGTTCTTGCCTCCATGGGAGGAACTCAAGACAGTTCCTAGTTTATTCCTTCTCCCTGTTCACACTATGGGGTGGAAAAGGGGTCTGGTAGTTTTTTTATTGTGGTAAAATCCATGTAACATAAAGTCGACCACTTCAGCCATTTTTAAGCGTACTGTTGAGTGACATTCGGTGCATGCACAATGTTGTACAACCATAACCGATATCTAGTTCCAGAACATTTTCATCATTCCAAAAGGAAGTCCCACGCCCATTAAACAGTCATTCCCCATTCCCTAATTCCCCCAGCCCCTGGCAACCATTCGCCTACTCTTTATTTGATGGTGTTTTGAGAGCTCACTACATGCCAGGCATTGTGATAATCCTATTATACACAATATCTTATTAATCATCATGAAAGCAGCTCTGTGAAATTGGGGTTCTTCCTTGCATTTCCAGATGAGATGACTGAGGCTCAGAGAGAAAAACCTTCTGTGAGCTCATAAAGCCTATAAATGGCAAAACTTGGACCAGAACGTATAGCCAAGCGCTGTGTCCAACCTGTGCTAACTGACGACCAAGGTCTAAGAGGCCTTTCCTGTGATGAAGGTGGCATTCTGAAAGAATACAGTTAGCACATGTTCAAATGACTTACGCTGTAGGAATTTCCTGGGATCTGGGATGCTGGGGTGAGGGAAGTAGCTTGATGGCAAGAGCCCAGCTAATGTGACCCGAGGCACCAATGGTTGCCTTCACAAATCTTGGGATAGCATGCAGGGCAGCAGAATCAGAAGAAATGGAGTGACTCCAGATGTACCCCAGGCTGAGAGGTCTCACGAAAGGAAAGGCTCTAATAAGAGGCAGATGCCTGGTTCTTGTCCATTGGTCATTTAGGAGTCTGTCTTCAAGAGCTTGGGCTCCTGGTTCCCAGGACCATGTAGACTGACTTCCCTTGTGGTTCTGGAAATGAAAGAAGCAATTGCAATCTCCTTGTACACAAAAAGAAAGGGAGGATTATTAGACTTAACAGAAAAATTACAGCACGACATGTAATTAAGACATTATTTTCTTGGCCTTCATGCTGTTAAGGCACATCTTTTTTGTGCCTTATCATACATCATAACAAACATATTAAAACGCATCCATATACCACATTTAATATAATTTGCATATGTCTAATTTACATATACGTTGAGGTGGGTTTTAGTTGACTAAGTAGCATATTACATTTTGTAGATATTTAGTTAAACATTTGTAATTATAATTTTATCATTTCATTTTAGCACTTTGGAGAATACATTATTTCTTCCAGGTCTTAAATAATTCCATAAGCCCTTGAAAAGCTCACTGACCATCAAGCACTGTGCCTAAGGGTTTATTGAATAACCTGGCTTTGTGGGCCTCTCTGGATTATTCTGCAGCTCGTTGTTGGGTGGCATTCGTCTCATTGGTCTGAATCTGACCATTTTTATCACACAAGCGGACAGATCAGAGGTGAGTCCTCTGCTCACTTGGAAAAATATGGACATAAGTTACCCACCTAAGTGTCTCCAATGAAATGCATTTACATATTCTGCTCTATAAATATAGCTGAACTGGTAGCTTCCATTCAAAATGGCAGCTGTATCTTACTCATTAGCTGGTCTGGACACTTCTCACTGCTGTCAAATGAGGGAGAAAGTAGGGAATCTCATCACTGAGTGGACTCTGAGCAGTATAAAAGTTGGCAAAATAGAGGGGTACCTGTGGGCATAACCTTGCTAGTGGAGAAGCAGGGACAGATAAATCATCAAAGACATTATAGTTTGGTGGTTTAGAAATTATTTTACAGTATGTAATTGAGGTATATTTTACATAAATTAAAATGGACCAATCTTCAGTGTACAACTTGAATTTTTTTTAACCTTAAGAGGTAAGTACTATTCTGACTTCTAGCATCATAGATTAATTTAGCCTGTTATTGAACTTCATATAAATGTCATCATATTATATGTACTCTTTTGTTTCTTGCTTCTTTTGCTCAATGTAATGTCTCATAAGATTATCCATGTTGTTACGTTTATCAGTATTTTGTTCTTTTTTTAATCTTGGGTAGCATTCTATTCCACATTGTGTAAATACACAGCAATTTGTTTGTTCTTTTACTTGTTGATGGACCTTTGGCTTGTTTCTAGTTTTGGCTATTATGAATACAACTATTATGAACGTTTGATACAAGTCTCTTGTGGATATATGTTTTCATTTCTCTTGGATAAATATTTGGAGTAGAATTTCTGGATCATACGGTAAGTGTATATTTAACTTTATAAGTAACTGCTAAATAGATTTACAAAGTGATTGACACTTGTTGCATTCCCATCAGCAATGTGTGAGCATTCTAGTTGTTCTGCATCTTTGACCACACTTAGTTATCATGTCTTCTTAACTTTAGCCATTCTCCCGGTGGGTATTAACTAAAATTACAGTTCTAATTTTCATTTTCTCATAACTAATGATGTTGAAGATTGTTGGTCTTTGGTCATTTGCATATCTTCTTTTATGATGTGTCTGTTCAAATCTTTTGCCCATTTTTTATTAGGTTGTTTGTCTTCTTATTAACATTCTAAATTAGAGGTTTTGCAAATATTTTCCCCTCATCTGTGGCTTACCCTTTTATTTTCTTAATATAATTTTGAAGAACATAGTTTAAAACATTTTGAGAAAGTCTAACTTACCGTTTTTCCCCTTACGGTTAATGTTTTTTTCTATCCAAGAAATTCTGCTTACAGCAAAGTAATGAAGCTATTCTCCTATTTTTTCTGGAAACTTTACAGATTTTAGATCTAAAATCCATTTTAAATTGTTTGGTGTATCATGTGAGATAACGTCAAGGGTTATTTTTTGCATTTAGACATCTAGCTCTTCTAGCATTCTTTGTTGAATAGACTATTCTTTCCCCCATTGAATTGCACTGGCACCTTTGTAAAGAATTAAGTGACTGCGTACGTGTGGGTCTATTTTTGGATTCTCCATTGGGTTTCACTGATTTATTTATCCTTCTGACAACATTGTACTGGATTGCAGCTCTATAGTAAGTCTTGAAATTGTTTACTGCAAGTTCTCCTACTTTGTTTTTCTTTTTAAGATTGTTTTTGCTTCTCTAGGTCCTTTGAATTTCCATTCATATCTTAGAGTTGCCTTGTTAATTTCTATAGATCCATTTGGGATTTTAAATGGGATAGTGCTGAATCTATAGATCAGGTTGGGAAGAAATGACTTCTTAATAATGTAGTACCATCCAATTCAGGAGCATGGTATATCTCTTCATTTATTTAGGGCTTTAATTTCTCTGGCATTGTTTTATACCATGCCATGTACAGGTCTTGCACAGTTTTGTTAAATTCATCCAAAGTATTTAAAAGATTTGGATGATATTTTAAATGGAATTGTTTTTTAGATTTAATTTGGTTGGATTTTTTTCCCCGTGCATATGTGCTTTATTCATGACAAAATTGGTACTACAGGTTGGTGGTAATAGGACAGTATTTGTAATAAACGATACTGGGCCAATATACAATTGTACATCCATATGGAATAAACGGAACTTCCCCATACCTTACACCGTATACAAACAATTAAGTCCAGGTAGATTGCAGATCTAAACAGGAAAGGTAAATCTGCACAGCTTTGAATAAGGAAAGCTATCTTGAACAGCATATCAAAAGCATTCACCACCAAACAAAGATTATTGAGTTGGACTGTCTTAAATGACAGAAATGCCTAGAAATGACACATTAAGAGAATAAAAAGGCATGACTTGATTTTCCTTTTGCTAGTGTATTGAAATCCAATTGATTTTTGGATTCTGTAGTCTTGATAAATTCACCTACTGGTTTTAGTAGACATTTTTGCAGATTCTGTAGGCTTTTCTTTGTTGCTAATAGTGTTATATTTGAATAAAAAGAATTTTACTTCTTCCTTTATTTTGCTTCTTTTTCTTGCCATGCTGTATGGCTTGGACCTCTAGTACAATATTTAATAGAATCTGTAAGGACAGCATCCTTCCCTTGTCCCCATCTTAGGGTGATTGCAGTTAATCTTTTCCATTAAGTGTGAGGTAAGCTGTTAAGTATTTTGCGGAATGACCTTCATCAGTTTGAAGAAATTCCCTTCTACTTTGAGCTCTCTGAGAGTTCTTTTATTGAATTTATTTTTGTCAAATGCTTTTTCTGCATCTATTGAGATGATCATCTTTTTCTTTTTTTACTCTGATGATATGGGGAAATACATTGGTTGATTTTTGAATGCTAAACCAAATTTGCATTCCTGGGTTAAACCAACCTTGGTCATGTGGTCTTATCCTTTTTACATGGTGTTGGATTCAAGTTGATAATATTTTATATAGATTTTTGTGTGTTTATTAATGAGAGATGTTGGTATGCAGATTTATTTTCTTGTAATATCTTTGGTTTTTGTATCAAGATAATACTGGTCTCATAAAACAGATTGGGAAGTGGTCACATCTTTATTTTCTGAAAGAGTTTATGTAAGATTTGTATTGTTTCCTGTTTAAATGTTTGATAGAATTTATCAATGAAGTCATTTAGTCTTGGAGGTTTTACTTTGGGAGGGTTTTAAATTATGCATTTAATTTTTAAAAGAGATACAGAGTTATTTAGATTTACTATTTTTTTCTTGAGTTTGTTTTCATAATTTGTGTTTTCAAGGAATTTGTCCGTAGGTTGATGAATTTGTCAGCATAATGTTGCTCCTGATCTTCCTTTACTCTACTTCTAACGTCTGTAGGACACGTA
This sequence comes from Equus quagga, assembly GCF_021613505.1. Taxonomy (NCBI): domain Eukaryota; kingdom Metazoa; phylum Chordata; class Mammalia; order Perissodactyla; family Equidae; genus Equus; species Equus quagga. The sequence goes on from NC_060267.1 coordinate 83,698,459, forward strand.
GTGATGTCTCCTCCATCATTCTGGTTATTGTCGTAGTGCTTAGTGCAATCTGGAGAGTGCTCTTAGGAGAAAAAACAATTAAATATGAATCTCACCCAATGTGGTCCCTTCTTGCAAAGTTAATTTCTCTTCATTTTCTACCTGCTTTTGTTCACTTTCCAAAGCCTTTAAACAAATATGTTTTTCCCAGAATTTCCTTCTCAATAATTTATAATTATTAACATAAGAGGGTCAATCTGAGATAAGCTGCTTTGCCACTACCGGGATCAGAATTCTACCATCTTGTTATATATTTTCTATTTGTCCTGACTGTTTTTTGTTCCTTTTTATCTCTTTCCTTGTATTCTTTTAAACTAATAATTTTTTTAATTTAATTTTTGCCCTTCTATTAGCTTATTAATTATAGATTTTAAACTATTCTTTCAGTGATTACCTTAGACTTTACAATATACATCCTTTACTTACTAACGTCCAATGTATATTAGTATTTTTTACCATATCTTTGTAAAGGCAAGAACCCTAGAACACTTGACCTCCTTTCCTTCCCCCTTTTGCCTTTTGAGCTGTAGTTGTAATATATTTTAATTTGACATGCATTTTAAACCTCTTAAGACATCCTTACTATTGCTTTAAACAGACAATATTCACTTAGATTTACCCATATTTTTACCCTTTCTACTGCATTTCACTTCTTCTTGCATTTTGTGCTTTCATCTTGGATCATTTTCCTTCTCCCTTTAATGTTTCTTTTTGGTGTGGGACTTCTGGAAATGTATAATTATGCTCTTCTCCTCACTGGTTGCTCACTCTGCTATCAATATCCTGGGCTATTGTGTAGCTAAACCCTCATTGGTAGGTTTAAGGGGGAGGGTCTCTCAGTTTTTTGTTTTGACTATTCTTATGGGTTCTATTTTTTGTCAACCTATCCTTCCCATATAAATATCTCTATTATTTTTGTTTTCTTTTTCTCACCAGAGTCACTACCAGTCTCCTTTGTGGCCTGTCTTCTCAGCCCATCCACCAAGAACTTTTCTAGAGAAGTTCTTCTTGCACAGCTACTCCAGTTACCCTGATCTGCACAATAATTGCAATGATAAACTGATGTTAAAAGCACAGTGGAGAGAGTTATTAATCCCATTTGGACTCAAGGATAAAGAAGAATGCTGAGAGAAAGATACAGAGAAGTCAGGCCTTGAAGGATGACGATTAGGCATTAACTAAACAGAGAAGACAGGCAAAGATATTACAATCACCTAGGAAGACACGGGTGTATGAAAAAGTGGTAAGTGTTTGGGGAATGCAGCATGGTTCAGGATTTGGTATAGGCGTGGATGGTGAATATATAGCTTGTATGCTACAATCTCCCCCATTCTCTGTCCATGGCAGACATTGCTAGTCTATCACAGAGCATTATTTCTCACTGGGATTGAGCAGAGTCTTTGAATCATTCTCAAGTAGGCACTCTCCACAGCTACTCTTAATTAGATAGTGGTGCCATAAGTCATGAAACCTATTTGTTATTCTGGGAGTAGGGAGAATGATAAGTCATGAAGAGAAACGAGGCTGGGGAGTTAGGCAGGACCCAGGCTGGGAAGATGCTTTTGATAATGGCGACGGCAATCATAACCTCTTGAGGAAGCCAGGAGCCTTCAAGTGTGAAATATCAGAAAAGTTTGAGCACTTTAAGAGCTGCCTCTGTGGGGCCTGGTCTATTCCATGACCTTGTAAATGAGGCCCCAGAGAATCTCCATTGGTGGGTCTCCCGGCTCCCCTGCTTTGGCACTAATTAGCCGCTTGGAGAAGTTCTTTGTGGTTTAATTAAGTGACATCTGTGGTTAAAAGTTTGGCTTCTCCTAAGTGAGCAGTGATTATGAATTAGGCCTGGTCACCAACTCAAAGTAGTGTAGGAACAGAGATCCTTTCTCAGGCTCATCGGCCCCACTTCCCAATCAGACGAGCAGGGCCTACCCGGGTCTGGTCTGGAATTACACCTGGAACTGAGGCACCAAGTTCCAGGCTGGGTCTTGTACGGCTATAGTCATCCCTAGTAACGTCCTTTGTGTTGAAGGAGGGATACAATATAAAATGGGATAGGCTAAAGCCCTGAGGCAGGCGTGTACCTGATGTGTTTGAGGCATAAGAACAAGGCGAGTGGACTGGACTGAATGAGCAGAGAGAGGCAGGAAATGAGGCCAGAGAAGTCAGAGGGCCAGTTTGTGAAGGGCCTTGTAGACCATTGCAAAGATTTTGGAATTAATGACGAGCTTTATCAATATTTTTTTGTCAATGTATTTTGATTTTAGTTAATCATTTAGTTAAGAAACAGTTCCTTAATCCTAGGTCTAAAATATAACTACCTTTATTTTCTACAAAGTGTTTTATTTTTTAAGGTCAGATTTTATTGTACAGAAAGTTTAATTTATATATAGTAAAATTTATCTGTTTTAAATATTCTCTTCAACGAGTTTTGACAACTGTTATGTAACAATAACAATCAAGATACAGAACATTTCCATCACCCTGGAAATTTCTCTCTCGCCCTTTTGTAGTCATTTTCCCACTACCCTTTTCCCACTGCCAGTTCCAGGAGAACACTGATTTGATTTCCTCTTCCCTTTTCCTGATTGTTTTATAAATAGAATCATAAAATATGTAGCCTTTTTTTTGGTCTAGTTACTTTCACTTAGCATACTGTTTTTGAAATTCATCTAAGTCATTGCATATATGAGTTGTTCATTTCTTTTTGTTGCCGAATAATGTTCTGTGTATGGATGTACAAAAATTTGTTTATCCATTCATCAGTTGATGGACTGTCTCCAATATTTGGCCACTGTGAACAAAGCTGCAGTAAATGTTGGCATACAGTTCTTTGCATAAACGTGTGCTTTCATTTCTCTTGGGTGCATACCTAGGACTGGGATTGCTGGGTTGTATGGTAGGTGTATTTCAAATGTTTAAAGAAACTGTCAAACCATTTTAAGCAACTGCGCAATGGAAAGTGGCCGTTCCAGTTTGCAATGGATAAGATTTCCAGATGCTTCCCTCACCAGGACTTGGTATTGTCAGTCTCTTCAATTTTAGCCATTTTAGCGTATGTGTAGTGCTATCTCATTGTGGTTTTAAATTGCATTTCCCTAATGACTAATGATGTTGAACATATTTTATTGTGCTTATTTGCCATCTGTATGTCTTCTTTGATTAAGTGTCTGTTCAGACCATTTGCCCATTATTTAACTGGGTTGTTTGTCTTATTATTATTATTAATTTTGAGAGTTCTTTATCTGTTATGGATACAAGTCCTTATCAATATGTGTTTTGCAACCATTTTCTCCCAGACTGTGGCATCTTTACATTCTCTAAAGTGTCTTTCAAATAGCAGAAGTTTTAAATTTTGATGAAGCTGAATTTATCAATTTTTTTGATTTTTTATTCTTTTTTATTGCAGTAACAGTGGTTTATAATATTATATAAATCTCAGGGGTACATCATTATATATTTGTGTTTCTGTGTAGATTGCAACATGTTTACCACCCAAAGACTAATACAATCCATCACCACACACATGTCCCCAATTACCCCTTTCACCCTCCTCCCTTCCTCTCTGGTAACCACTAATCCAGTCTCTGTTTCTATGTGTTTGTCATTGTTTTTATCTTCTACTGATGAACCTAGGTTGCTTCCAAGTCTTGGCTGTTGTGAATAATGCTGCAATGAACATAGGGGTGCATATATCTTTATGCATTCGTGTTTTCATATTCTTTGGATAAATACCCAGGAGTGGAATAGCTGGATCATATGGTAGATCTATTTTTAATTTTTTGAGGAGTCTCCATCCTGTTTTCCAAACTAGTGGCTATACAAGTTTGCACTCCCACCAGCAGTGTATGAGGGTTCCCTTCTCTCCATATCCTCTCCAACACTGATTGTTTCCTGTAATGTTAATTATAGCCATTCTGATGGGAGTGAAGTGATATCTCATTGTAATTTTGATTTGCATTTCCCTGATAGTTGGTAAGGTTGAACATATTTTCATGTATCTGTTGGCCATCTGTATATCTTCTTTGGAGAAAAGTCTGTTTAGAGCTTTTATCCATTTTTTAATTGGGTTGTTAGTTTTCTTGTTGTTGAGATGTATGAGTTCTTTGTATATTTTGGATATCAACCCCTTATCTGATATATGGTTTGCAAATATCTTCTCCAAATTTTTAGGTTGTTTTTTCATTTTGTTGATGGTTTCCTTTGCTGTGAAGATGCTTTTTAGTTTGATGTAGTCCCATTTATTTATTTTTTCTATTGTTTTTCTTGCCTGGTCGGACATGGTACTTGAAAATATACTTCTAAGACTGATGTAGAAGAGTGTACTGCCTATGTTTTCTTCTGGAAGTTTAATGGTTTCAAGTCTTAAATTCAAGCCTTTAATTCATTTTGAGTTAATTTTTGTGTGTGGTTTAGGATAGTGAGCTAGTTTCATTCTTTTGCATGTGGCTGTCTGGTTTTCCCAACACCATTTATTGAAGAGACTTTCCTTTCTCCATTGTATGTTCTTGGCTCCCTTGTTAACAATTAGCTGTCCATAGATGTGTGGATTTATTTCTGGGCTCTCACTTTTGTTCCATTGATCTGTGTGACTGTTTTTGTGCCAGTACCATGCTGTTTTGGTTACTATAGGTTTGTAGTATATTTGAAATCAGGGAGCGTGATACCTCCAGCTTTGTTCTTTTTCCTCAGGATTCCTTTGGTTATTTGGGGTCTTTTCATGTTCCGTGTAAGTTTGAGGGCTTTTTGCTCTATTTCTGTGAGAAATGCTGTTGGAACTTTCATAGGGATTGCATTGAATCTGTAGATTGCTTTAGGAATTATGGACATTTTAATTATGTTAATTCTTCCAATCCAAGAGCACAGAATATCTTTTTTTCTTGGTGAGTCTAGCTAATGGTTTGTCAATTTTGTTTATCTTTTAAAAGAAACAACTCTTGGTTTCATTGATTTTTTCCTATTTTTTTTCAGTCTCTAGTTCATTTATCTCTGCTCTGATTTATATTATTTCCTTCTACTGATAGGCAGGCTGGAGACTGAGGGAAGAGTTGCAGTTCTAGTCCAAGGCAGTTAGTCTGCTGGCAGAAATCCTTCTTGCTCTGGGGAGGTCAGTCTTTGTTCTATTAAGATCTTCAAATGATTTGATAAGACCCACCCACATTATGGAGGATAATCTGCTTTACTGAAAGTCCAGAATTTAAATATTAATCTCATCCAAAAAGTACCTTCACAGAAACATCCAGAACAATGTTTGACCAAATATCTGGGCACCATGGCTCAGCCAAGCTGACACATAAAATTAACATCACAATCCCCCTCCCCACAAATATCTCCATCTTCGCCTTCAACCTTCACAAATGATCTACACTTTTACCAATATTCAAAACAAAAAAAAATTAAATAGAATTTTACAGTTTGTAATTAAAAAATATATTTTCATACTTATAAAAAAATAATGTTTATGGTCAGAGAGTTGAGACTCTTCATGAAGAAGCAAATTTTAAAAACCTATATTTCTGCTACCCAAAGATAATCATTATTTCCACATTTTGGTAGATTTTCTTCTGTGACTTAAAAATTATTTATATTTATTCTAAGTTTTATTTCTGAAGAGTTTAAGGCAGCTTAGATGAACATGTAAAATACAAGATAGGATACACTGAACATGAAGTTAGAGAAGAACATAAAAAGGAATAAACAAGGGTGGGGCCATAAAATTGAGCCAGGGATGACTCTGAAAATGCAGATTGCAGTGACCCTCATTATGGGTGGGCCTCAGACTTGGCTCCAAGCTTTCTGGTCAGTCACAGAGTTCACTATGACCAAAGATAGAATTAAACCATTTGCTTAGGTGAAATACTAACTTCTGTGTTTTGAAGAACAGACACGTTGCATGGGCTTTTTTTAACCAGCCTGAAAATAGGCTTTTGGCAATCACATTGGTGCATAAAAATTTCCATAAGCAATAATTTGGAGGCAAAAACAATGCTGTCCAGGTGCTCAGGTCTCCAGGGACCTGTGTTGACAATATATAGGATTTTAGATTTCTAGGGAAATATGGTCGACATGCATGTCCTCTGGGTAAACTTCTCTAAATAATTTTTCCTTTAGTTAGACTTTTGATAAACATTGGGTATCTGTGAACTCCAAATATTATTCCCTGGTTAGTGTCTCAGCTATGACTGGTGTTTATGGTCAACTGAGTACAGATGACTCCTGTTTAGAGTTGGCAATCAAGTCACACATGGTAGCACTGAGAGCAGGGTTTTGGGTCAGACAGATATTTTAAATCCTAGCTCCATAACTCAACTAAATGTGTGGTCATAATCAAATTATAAAATTTCACCAAGTCTCAGGGTCCTCATATGTAAAATGGGAATAACATTAGTACCTGTATTATAGGGTTCTTGTGGAAATTAAAAAAGATAAAATACATAATATATTTAACACAATAACTAGTGCATAGTAAATGCTCAGTAAATGCTAGTAATTATTATTATCCCTTTATAAAGCCAAAGGGCTTAACAAGGACTTGTGCCAAGAAAAAGAATGTTGTCAGACATCTGCTTCGAGGTGAGCTGAGGTAGCACCCATCATACATGCTCCAGGACAAACATAAAATCTTCCCCTTAGACTACATAACTTTTGAACTACCTTCTAGGTTCTGATGTATTCCACACCAATGCTTCTCAAATGTTAGCTTGTAGATCAGTATTGGTCCATGATGAAGCATTCATGGGTCTTTAGTAAAAAGGAAAAAAAGCCCTGCATATTTGCATTGGCTATATTTTTTCTCTATCTTTATGTTTAAAGTGTGTTTCCTGTAAAAAGCATTTAATTGGCTCTCTTTAAAACCAGGTTGGCAATCTCTGTCTTTTAAATCTCTGGGAGGAGATGGTCAGTATAATTACATTTAAAGTAATCGATAATTTTGGGTTTAAAACCACCATTCCATTTTGGTGTTTGTTTTCTATTTGTCCCATATTTGTTCTTTGGTTCTTTCTTTCTTGCCTCCCTTTGGGTGGATTGATAATTTTTTAGTATTCTGGTTTTTTTTCCTTCTTTCACTTTTTAGTTATGCCTCTGTGTTTATGGTTACTCTAGAGATTACAATATGCACTTTTACTTACCACAGTTTACCTTCCAAAGACATTCTACCGCTTAACAAATAACATAAAAACCTCATAATAATATACTTCCAATTCCTCCACCTATCCTTTGTAGTCTTGTCGTATATTTTACTCCTACAGATGCTGTAAATCAGATAATCCACTGTTATTAGTTTGACTTTCAACAGTCAACTGTTGTCTAAAGAGAGATTTAAAGACTTTATATATAATTAACATATTTATAATTTACCTCTATATAATTATATCTTTTTAAAAAAGTTCATTATTTATATTTCTACATTTTTTATTCCCTCTAGGGCCCTTCTTTCCTTCCTATATATCCAGGTGTCTGTCTGATGTCATGTCCCTTTGACCTAATAAACTTCTTTTAGCATTTCTTGTAGCACAGGTCTGGTGGAAACAAATAATTTTTGCCTTTGTCCATGTAAAAAATCTCTTCATTTGCCTCAAGTTTGAAGGATATTTTTGCTGGATATAAAATTCTAGGTTGAAAGTTTTTTTAGCACTTTAAAGTTGACAATCCCTTGTCTTCTGACTCTTGATGTCTGTGATAAAAACTCAGCAATTAGTCTTATCTTCTTATCCTTTTTTCTCCTTGCATGGGACGTGTCTTATTTCCTTTGGTTGCTTTCAAGATTATCTCTGTATCTTTGGTTTTCAGCAGTTTATGATATGCCTACATATGGTTTTCTGTATGTTTATCCTACTTGGTTTTCACTGAGCTGTTTGGATCCATTGCGGGGGTTCTCTCTCAGATTTTCAAGCTTTCTTCAGCTGGGACAGAAATATCGGGCATGGACAGATTCTAGGGATGCTTTTCTGTCTTAGTCTATTTAGGCTGCTATACCAAAAATGCAATAGACTGCATGGCTTAAACAACAAACATTCATTTCCCATAGTTCTGGATGCTGACAAGTCCAAGAATGTTGACCTTTTGGTTCATAGATGGCTATCTTCTTGCTGTGTCCTCACATGGTAGAAAGGGGAAGGAAAATCTCTGGGGTTTCTATTATAAGGGCACTAATCCCATTCATGAATGCTCACCTTCATCACCTAATCACATCCCAAAGGCTCCACCTTCAAATGCCATCATGTTATGGGTTGGGATTTCAACATATGAATTTGGGGAGGGGACATAATCATTCAGTTCATTGCATTATCTGAGGCATGAACTTGATAGGGGCCCATGTCTCAGCTAATATCGAAGTGGCTCACTTCTCCTCGTTTTACAAAGCAAGGTCAACTTGTTTTCAATATATTTCTAGCTACTTGCTATATAAGGGCTTAAAACAGTGCCCTGCATTGTACAGTGGGTGTGGATTGAAGCTGAAGAAATACATATATCCACTTTTGCTCAGCAATATGAGATTCATTCATGTTTTTACAAATAGCTATAATTTGTTCTTCTTTGCTGCAGAGTATACAGAAGTGTATCTGTATCAAAATTTATTTATCCATTCACCTGTTTGTTAATGAATATTTGGTAGGTCCAGTTTTTGGCTATTATGAATAATCCTGATCTAAACATTCTTGGGCATATCCCTTGGTGAAAAATGTACACATGTACCCACTTTCATTGAGTGTATACCTAAGAGTGGGTTTGCTGCATCAGAGGGTATGACTGTTTTAAACTGTAGTAGGTAATTCCCAAGAGTTTTCCAAAGTGGTTGAATAAATTTATACTCCCTCCAGTAATATGTAAGAGTTTCCATTGTTCTACATCTTCACCGATGCTTGGTAGTGTCAGTGTTTTAAACGAAACCATTCAGTGGTGGTTGCCAGGGACTAGGGGGTGGGAAAAATTGGGAAACGTTGGTCAAAGGGTACAAAGTTTCAAATATACACAATGAATAAGTTCTGGAGAACTAAATGTGCAGCAGGATAACTAAATGTAATAATACTGTGTTATATACTCGAAATTTGCTAAGAGAGTACATATTAATTGTTCTCACATGCACAAAACAAATAACTATTAGGTGATGGATCTTTTAATTAGCCACCACAGGCTCAGGGAAGTGAAAGAGAGCCCTGGGCTCAGGGCATAGTTTCCACTATCTCCTCTGATTCAAGGTGGAGCTTAATGCTCTGATCTGGAAGAGAAATTTAGGATGTGGGAAAAAGACTAGGTGGGACAAATACGTGACACTAGCTGCATAGTGCGTGTGAGAATGACTGCAAATCCTCTACAAAGGGGCTGACCTATCGCCAGACTCAGTAATTATATTGATTTTGGGAGGGAGGGATTCCGAACTTTTTCTACTACCTTTGCTGTGACTTTCACATAAATTTTTCCCCAGCTTTTTTGAGGTATAATTGACAGACAACGAACTGTATATATTATACTAAAGTGTACAATTTGATGAGGTTTGAAATACATCCACATCCATGAAACTATCCCTACTAATCAAGATAATGAACACTTCCATCGCCCCAGTAGTTTCTTCCTGACCAATGTCCTTCTGTAGGCAACCACTGGTTTGCTTTCTGTCACTATACACTTGTTTGCATATTCTAGAATTTTATGTAAATGACATCGTGGAGTATGTACCCTTCTTTGGGTCTGGCTTCTTTCACTCAGCTTAATTATTTTGAGATTCATCCATGTTGTTCAGTGTATCATTAGTTAATTTCTTTTTACTGTCGAATAGTCTTCTATTGTATAGATATACCACAATTTCTTATCCATTTGCTGATGGACAGTTGGACTGTTTCTAATTTTTGACTATTAAAAGCAAAAGTTTATTGCATGTGAATGTTTACAGAAGCCTTATTCACAATTTCCCCAAACTGGAAACAATAAGAGAATGGATAAACAAACTGTGGTACATCCATACAATGGAATATTACTGAGCAATAAAGAGATGTGAGTTATTAAATCATGAAAAGACATAGAGGAAACTTAAATGCATATTTCTAAGCTAAAGAAGTCAGTCTGAAAAGCCTACATACTCAATGACTACATCTATAGGATATTCTGGAAAAGGCAAAACTATAGAGACAGTTAAAAGATCAGTGGTTGCCAGGGTTCTTTTTTTTTTGCTGGTGGGAGGAGGAGATGAATAGGTAATCATACAGAGCATTTGTTTTTTTTTTTTGCTGAGGAATATTTGCCCTGAGCTAACATCTGTTGCCAATCTCCCTCTTTTTTTTTTTTTTTTATATGTGAGCCTCTGCCATAGCATGGCCACTGACAGACAAGTGGTTTAGGTCCACGCCCAGGAACTGAACCTGGGCTGCTAAAGCAGAGTGCACTGAACTCAACCACTAGGCCACTTGGGCTGGCTCATATAAGGCATTTTTAGGGCAGTAAAACTATTATGTTATACCTAGAGCTCAAATGGTCATTTCACTATGTGAGTACATATTCCATTTTAGTATGGAAAAAACATACCAAACTGTTGTCCTAAGTGACTAAACCACATTACCCTCCTGTGCCCACTGTCAGAAACTTTCATTGTTCCCCACACTCACTAACACTTGGAAGTCAGAAATATTTGTTTTTCTCATCTATCTGTTGTGTGTGAAATATCATCTCAATATGGTTTTGATTTGTGTTTTCCTAATTACTCCTGAGCATGAGCATAACTATTTGTTGTAAACAATCTTTGTAAAGTGACTTATAGATTTTTTTTTCTTCTGAAAGAGCAGGTATTAAATATAATTTGACTTTTCTGATGAGCCAAGGTCTATGAATGCCCATCTTTCTTCAGGGCATAATAGAATGTGATCTTTGGACTTTTTGCACTTAAAATGAGTGGCCCCAGTGGAGGATAGGGTAAAAAATGGATCTAAGGAGAAGAAATCATGATGGAGAAGGCAGGTTTGGGAGGGCAAATGGGAGGAGACTGGACATGTCCTCTGGGTGCTGGGAGGTGTATCCAGGTCTAGTTTTACACTGTGACAGCAATTGGGGGGGCTATTGGGGGGTAATTAAGGTGGAGTTAAAGCTACTGAGTTCAGATACCTTCTATTTTCTGTATCTTACAGAGCTCCTTCCCTTGCCCATGTAGCTGTAGATGTCCTGGCACAGAGTTGTCATTCCTAAATGCTGTTCCACAACATGGAATAGAGCCAGTTGCCTCAGATCACCTGAGAAGACTACTAAAATCCCTGAGCCTCTCCCCTGGAGATTTCAATTCAACTAGTCCAGGATGGGATCCAGAAGTCTGCATTTCTCTGTTTTCCAGATCTTTCTGATTATTTCTGCTGGTACCGCCCCATAGATGAGGGACATGCTTCTATGCCGAGGCCTCTGAGTGATGAGACTGATCCTCATGGATTTGCTGTTCTGACACATGTGACCTGGCCAGTGGCTTTTGCTGGTACCTCCCAGTCTGGTCAGGAGGAAGGAAACACTTCTGTATCCCACTCCATTTCATTTCAGGTAAGGGCACAGAACATTTCCCTGATGGCTAGAGTACAGTAAAGAAAAGGCTATAACTGTTAATAATATTTTATTGAAGATTCAGGAATACTGAAAGGGAATTACACCACAGAAACTAACTTACGAGTATAGCTCAGGCCCAAACTTTCCAGAAAACTCTTATCAGGCCAGCTGGTAGCCTGTCTCCACGTAGGCAGACATTTGATGCCCCACCCTAGAGACAGAGGCCTTTTCAAGCCTTAGGGTCAGAGCCGAAAAGGCTCTCAAGACCCCTAGAAGGGGAAGGTTTTCCTCTTATCTCTCTCTAGGCCCCACATTCCCATGTGCTCAACCGTCTACACAGTCATGCACCGCATAATGACTTTTCAGTCAATGATGGACCTCATATGAGATGGTGGTACCATAAGATTCGTACCAAATAGCCTAGATGTGTAGTAGGCTGTACCATTTAGGTTTGTGTAAGTACACTCTATGATGTTCACACAATGACAAAATCTCCTAACGATGCATTTCTCAGAACATAGCCCCGTCATTAATTGACACACGCCTGTGATCAGTTTCTTACAGTTCTGAGGGAAGGATTAGAGGCTGACTAGAGGGAAGTCTCTGAAAGGAGTCTGTGAGGCACAGATTTATATGTAGGTAAACAACCAGCTACAAGTTTCACAATTCATCAGTAGAATTTATAAACATCTGATGACATGACAAGAAATTCAACAAATTATCAGAAACTCATGCCAAAATTTATATTCTAGAATTGAAATATGTTCTAATAAACAGCCTAGAAAGTTCACAGCCTGGCTAGCTGGACTTTGAAAAGCTCCTGGAGACATGTTTGGGCAAGTATGCTTCTGTCTCAAGGAAAAGTTTGCAAGAAGCTCCCTGTAACTAGGAGGGGTTAGTCATGATTATGGGGTTCTCTGAGGAAGCATGAGAACTAGGACAATGTGGTGACAGATGAAGGCCACACTGGTAGAGACAACACTGGAGGATATATCTTAAAGTGAATGTCCAAAGAGCCAAAATTGGGCTGTCTCATCCCCAGGTACAGAGAATCAGAGAAGAGTGAGGACTGAACCAAGCGGGTGACCAAGACAGCCTTAACATTTCCCTCAGCGTGACTAAACATTAAGCTTCTTCCTGACTCCAGACCCCTGACCTCCCTTTTCTTGGAAAACTTATAATTGTAAATTCCTTTTCTGCCATTTGGAGTCTAAATCTTTTAAAAAATCTGTTACCAGTTTTGCAACCTAAGGATATCTTTATCAAGGACCTGGGAGCCATCCTTTGCAATGTGATCATTAAGGAAGGTAGTTCTTGTGTCTCCCAGGCTCTGTGGGTGCTTTGCTCCAAGTTGCGAAATTACCTCCTGTCATAAATTTATGAGAAGTTTATTTTACCTTTGGATAAAGCCAATTGGAAAACACAGATGTCTTATGACTTCACCCTAATGTCCTCCAGTACTTTTCCACTAGTTCACCCCAGTGCTTAAAAGCCCTCCCACCCTTTTATCTGCCAGACTTGAGTTCAGACTGCATTCTGGCCTCTCTCCTCTATTGCAATAGCTTTGAATAAAGTCTTCTTTGCCTGTTTAACTTCTCCTGGTGCAATTTTTTCTTTGATACATGTCTAATATATGCGCACCAAATTTACCAGTCAGATAAGACGCTCATCTTCCCTGGGGCAGAAATAGTAATAGGGTAAAAAAAAATGAAGGTATTATATTGGCTAGACTCTCTTCATGTGGAAGGAAAGATTGAGACTGAGAAAGAAGCATTACCACTAAACAATTGATGTTTAACTTTCTACTTTTAAATGCTCAATTATAATATCAAATTTTTTCTATTATATTCTGAATTTTCATTTCTTGCCGCATGATCAATACCTTCCCAAGATAATTGAGAGAATGACGTTTATGTTAAGACCTATGGCCCAATAAAATGATAGCAAAATATCTAAAGCTGGTGCCTTTTCTAAGGTCTGTCTTCTTGGACATACACTTTATTGCAAAATATTGCTCTTGTCAGTTTTGAAAATAAGGTATCTGAAGCTCTTTAATATTAAACAATTTCTCTGAATTGGAAGTGACTTCAAATATTATCTAGTTCAATTCCTGCCTCATATATGAACTGTGTTTGCGATACCCTTCTCTAGTGAGGGAGGATGTCACCTTTCAGAAACTCTTGACTTTTGAGTTTCTTCCTTATCCTGCTCCAGGAATTACTTTCCCAATTCATACTCATATTGGGGCTAGTTATGTCTTCACAAGCCACTCAGAATAAACGTCATTACAGAGAAATGGTCTTCTCTTCTTAGAAAATAGGCAGACTGATGGATGTGAACAATGTTGGAAATATAGATACTTCTAGGGTGAATGACACCAAAAAGGAGCTCAGGAAGAGTGATAGACCAAGAGCTGTCAGAGGGACAAAGGGAAGGAAGTCAGGGCAGAGATACAGAAGTAGACTTTAGTTCCACTGCATATGGCTGGTCACCTGGAGTGTTGGACCTGAATTGCTAAGTCAACTAGCTCCTGAGCGCCAACTCTTGATTATATGCTGTCTTCAGGACCCAGGACACAGTAGTTGAGAGGGATTCCAAAAAAAAGGAGGAAACATCATTTATTCTCTGCCTGGTGGGTAACAAACTGTCCTTGCTATTAGAGAGGTCATAATCTTACGGGGAAGACGCCATGTATATCTACCTGCACACACATGCACACATACATGCACACAGACACACACTACCACCTTAAGTAATTGTGGAGACATTGGAACCACTGCAAACTGAATAACTGACTGAAGCTGTTATTTGAAATAAGTAAGGATACTGGGAACTCAAAATTATTGAACAAGGAAAATTTGATCAAGAAAAATTAATGAAAAATATTAGTTTTCAGCTGCACTTGAAAGGAGTTGATAGGAAAAGAGAATGAGAAGGAGGAATGAAGAATGGGTGCAAAGACCCTGGGTCCTAATAAGGGGGCCCTAATAAGGTGAGCTTAATTGGTGGGTATACATATAAGACATTTTTACCATATATATTATAAATATATAAGACTGGGTATCATATTCTGGTCTCATCATCTATACAATTTTCTGTGAACACTTGGCTTAGGTGTACTAACCTCTAGTAGCTTGATATATACACCAGGAATCAGCAGAAACAAAGGCTTACAGGAAAAGACTCACTCCTGAGTATGCCAGTGAAGGTACTGCCTAGGACTTCCTCCTGCTCATCAGCTTCCTCAGGCCCCGCTTCATGTCTCTGTTCCTCAGGCTGTAGATAAAAAGATTCAGCATGGAGGATAAAACGGTGTAGATGACTGTTGCCACCTGGTCCTTGATAGTATAAGTAGACAGGGGTTGGAAATAAACGTAAATAATGCTTCCGTAAAAGAGGGCCACCATGGTGAGGTGGGAGCCACAGGTAGAGAAAGCTTTACTCTTCCCGGCAGCTGAGGGGATCTTAAGAACAGTAATGAGGATTCATAGGTAAGAAATGATAACACATATAAAGGGGGTTACCAAGGTTATCAATCCTTCTGTGTTAATTACAATTTCATTGACAAATGTAGAGGAGCAGGATAATTTCAGCAGAGGATTGATGTCACAGAGGAAGTGGTGGATAACATTAGAGTCACAAAAGAGAAGGCGATTTATCAGGAGAACCAGTAAGAGGGAATGGAGGTGAGAGATGGACCAGGAGAAGGCCAGCAGCAGGACACAGCGGTAGTGGTTCATGGTGGTGACATAGTGGAAGGGATCACATATGGCCACGTAGCGGTCAAAGGCCATGGCTGCCAGGAGGTAGCTTTCTGTGTTGGCAAAAGCCAAGAAGAAATACATCTGGGTCATACACTCAGCATAGGAGATGGACTTCTTCTTTGACAAGAAGTTCACCAGCATCTTGGGAACGATGGTTGTTGTGTAGCAAACGTCAACGAAGGATAAGATGCTGAAGAAAAAATACATTGGTGCCTGGAGCTGAGTGTCAGAGTGGATGGCTAGGATGATAAGCAAGTTTCCCACCACGGTGACCACGTATATGATGAAGAACAGGGCAAAGAGAGGCTTCTGGTCCTCAGGGCGGGAGGAGAGTCCCAGGAGGATGAACTCAGAGACACTGCTGGTTTGGTTGACTCTCTCCATGACCCTACATACACTGATGAATATAGAAAATTCTAGAATTTTCAATTCAACAATTTTAAATTTATTCCTGTCTCCCCTAGGATTCCTATAAATGGTCCATGATTCTGTTCCCTTCCACAGTCTATAAAAATAAATTGAACAATAAAAGTTTAACCTGTGTTAAATGTGGGGACATCAGGGAGTGGATTTCCTTTCAGAAAGATCCCCAGGTGTACCTCAGGGATGCATATTTCTCTAGTTCCCCATAAATATTTATTCAAATGTGTCAGGTTGAGGCTCATTTCTCTACTCTCCTTGCAAACAAAACAAAACAAATAAACAAAGAACTCAAACAACTAAGAGGATCAGGTAAATAAGACGAATGCTGACACAGCCACACTGTATTTAGTTGCCGTTTCAGAGCCAACATTTTCATTAAAACATGGAAAAAAGCTGTGTTACATAAGAACCTATTTATTAAAACCCTCAGACACTGGAGATTTGTGCTCTCACAATTATTCAATATCTTCCTGTATTAAATACTCACCAGGAACCCAACAGTGACGTTAGGAGGTTGAATGGCTCTCAGTTCTTATTCTGAAGGTGGTTACAGTGTGGTGGGGAAGACAAACTTAAACAAATAAATGCACCCGAACTGCTACAGGTGTGGGGATAGAAGCACTGGAAAGTAACAAGCACAGTGTGGTGTCTTTGCTCAGAGCACACATTTTGAAATCAGCTCCTTCACTTTCGGGCTGTGTGGTCTTGGGCTGACTACCAAGACCTTTGATTCTCGGTGTCCTCGTCTGTAATACAGGGATAGTAAATACCTCCCTGCCCCACCTCTCCTTCTCCTCCTTCACCACCAATGCTGTACTTATTCCTTTACTTCCCACTCAAATCCTTTTCTCTTTCAGGTATTCCTGGATGCTCTTGAAAGCAATAATTCTGTATTTCTTTGCAAAACCTAATAGCCTTCATACTTTTCATTGTTTGGCCACCCTTCGCCTGAGTTTGTGATTTTGTAGGAGACGTATTTATTTGGATGATTTGAAAATGAGTATGTAATTAAGGCAAATAATAGTTATGCCTAAGACATATTGAGCCCTTGCTACGTATAAGGCGCTGAGCTGCATACTTTATGAATATTGTGCAAAACACATCTCTGATCTGGCTCTCAATAGCATTCCCTTTAAACAGATAAGAAAATTGAGGTTAAAGGTGTTAAATGCTTTCCTCAAGATCATGCAGCCTGGAAGAGCCAGATCTTGGATCCAAACCCGGATGGTTTTAAACACAAAACAACACCTCTTCACACTTTAATAAAGCTTCAAAAGTTTATGCCAGAATCAAATGTGCAGAGACGTTATTTTTCTCTGTGGAGATTTTCTACCTTGAAATCTTTATTTCAGGACTGACAGGCTTTCAAAATCAATGTTGCATGTAGTCCCCTACTTTAATTGCTAGAGACAGGATCTGTCTCAAGTCTCGTGTTGACTAAGGGCTGTGTTTTCCTGGAGCTGTTGTGGGCAGGGCAGAGGACAACATTCCAGATATACAGACAGACGATGTGGCTTCGAATCCTGGCTCCACTATTTACTCACAATGTGTCTTTGGAAAAATCTCTTCACTGCTCTGAGTTTCACTTTCCTCATATATAAGGCCAAATAAAACCTACTCTCAAGAGAAAAGCGAGGGATATATATGTTAAAGAAGTTTGTAAACCACAAACAATATATATCAGAGGGATGACCAAGAAATGTCTGGTAAAGAAGCTAGCAGTGGGGAAGGAGAGGGGAAACCTAAATGCAGACGTAAGGGAAAGAACTTTGGGCTATGAGGATAGAGGGAACCAGGGATAGAAGCATGCAGAGGGTAGTGTTGCTGGAATCGGAATGATTTTTCCATTTTTTTCCCATTCTATCTAGTATCCATCAGCACGGGCTTTGTTTCTTCAAACACCTCCATGGTTTTACCTCCTAAATATCTCTCGAACCTTATAACTCTTCATCTTCCCCACCAGCAGCCTGATGAAAGCCATCATTTCCCACCTAGACTATTACAGGATCGTCCGAATGATGTGTTTGCTTCTCACGTCCCCTCTTGA
Source organism: Equus quagga (assembly GCF_021613505.1). Lineage (NCBI taxonomy): Eukaryota > Metazoa > Chordata > Mammalia > Perissodactyla > Equidae > Equus > Equus quagga. The sequence continues at coordinate 83,716,246 of NC_060267.1, forward strand.
GACCTCCTCCTCCATCTGTCTCCACTCTGCAGTCACAGTGATCTTCAAACAGTAAAAATTTGGTCACCTAACTCTTTAGGTTAAAGTCTATGTTAGTTTCTTAGGGTTGCCATGGACAAGTACCACAAACTCGGAGGCTTAAAACAGTAGAAATATATTTTCTCACAGTTCTGGAGGCTAGAAGTCCACAATCAAGGTGTTGGCAGGGTGGTTTCCTTCTGGAGGCTCTGAGGGAGAATCTGCTCCATGTGTCTCACTTAGCTTCTGGTGCTTGCTGGCGATCCTCAGTGTTCCTTGGATTGTAGACACATCACTTCAGTCTCTGTCTCTGTCTTCACAAGGCCGTCTTTCTTCTGTCTTCCCTCTGTGTCTGTCTCTGTCTCTTCACATGGTATTCTCCTCTCTCTGTCCTTGTCCAAAGTCCCCTCTTCTTATAAGGACACCAGTCATTGGATTAGGGCCCACTTGAATCCAGTATGACTTCATCTTAACTTGATGACATCTGCAAAGACTCTATTGCCAAAGAAGGGCACTCTGTGTTTCTGGGTGAATATGAATATTGGGGAGACACTGCTCAACCCAGCACAAAGTCCCTCTTCATTTAATATATTGAGTCACTACTCCTCTCCGGCCATTCAAATGTCTACTTTCCCCAGGGGCTTCATCTAGTTCCTCAACTGTGTCAGGCTCCTTCCTACATTGGCTCATGATGGCCCTTGTCCTGCACACTTTTCCTCCATGTCTATTGTCCTTTGGATATCAGCTCAGCCAATACTTTCTTGGATCAAGTCACTCTCTTTTATGCTCTTATAGATCTCTTCTCCCTTCCTTTATAGCACCTATCACAGTCTGTAATTATTCATTTACTTATGTGATTAATATTTGTCTTCTTCTTGACATAATACACAGGAATCCTGTTTCCTTTACTTCACCATTATATCCCCAGAGCTTAGTACATTGTCCAGCATATCATGAGTGGTCAATAAATATTTGTGGGGAAAATTAAATCACATCTGGCATTGAAGCTGGGGACACCTCAAGATAAAAGTCAGAACTGGGTGTTAAGCTGGAAGAGGTGACTCCGCAGCATGTCTGTAAGTTGCGTGTAGGTATAGAATTTGTGCCTGTGATTCCCTATCAAATGGTTGACTAAACTTTGCTCTGGCCACATATTCACCTGAGCTACAAACATGGGCCAGACACTGCCCTTGAATCCTCACTTTCTCTCATATCTCACACCTCAACCTATGATCACATTCTGGAGATTTTGCCTCTACCAATCTCTCAGCCTGTTAGCCTCTCTCTGTCGCTGCCATCACTGCCCTCACCAAGACCTGTATCATCTCCAGCCTCCAAGATAGCCTCCTTGCACTCATTCTTGTCCCCTTTCAATTTATTCTTTGCACTGTAGGCAGGTCAATTTTTCTAAAATGTGAATTTGAAGAAGTCACCATATTAGTTTGTTAGGGTTGCTGTAACAAAGTGCCCCAGAGTGGATGACATAAATAACGAAAAGTTATTCTTTCACGATTCTGGAGGCTAGAAGTCCACCGTCAGGGTGTTGGCAGGGTTGGTTCTTCTGAGAGCTTTAGGGAACGGTGTGTTCCAAGCTTCTCTCCTTGGCTTGTAAACGGCAGTCTTCTCCCTCTGTCTCATCACATCCTCTTGCATTACGCATGTATGTTTCTGTGTCCAAATTTCCCCTTTTTCTGAGGACACCCGTCATGTTGGATTAGGACCCATCTCTTGCCTCCTTCCCTGCCCTCTTGCATCCCAACATTTCTTGCTCCTTCTTGCCTTACGGACTCACTGTTCCATCTCTCTGAAATGCCCGTTCCCCCTGTCTGTTAGCCCTGGTGGTTAGTCCTCACTCTTCAGGCTCACAATAGACATCACATCCTTTTGGAAGACTGACCTGCTGTTCTTCCACAAGTTCTGGATTAGGTGCCTCTCTTGCACACACAGTATGGAAGTGAATCCTAGTACTTACAAAGCTATCTTCCCCACTTGAGCTGTCCAAGTATGAGGACTGCATCTGGTTCTTTGTTACACCATCCCACCTGGCCCAGTGCCTGGAACATAATAGTCCCTTGATAAATATTTGTGGAATGAAAGAATGCCTGAATGGTCACTTAGGATTCTGAACAGATGTAGGGAAGAAATGCGGTGGAAGTCAGGCCGCTGTCTAAAGAGCAGCACTCCATTTAATTCACTGCGTGTGGGGCAGAGACCAGCCAGGAATGGCAGGAGCCTTCTCTCCTGGAAGGTGACTCTTGGTTTCTTATTGGGTCAACTTTAAAATAACTCCTAGGAACTCTGAGCTAGAGAAACTCTCAGAGATTATGTAATCCTATTCCCTTATTTTAAAGAGAAGGGAAATTGAGCCCTGGTGGGAAGAAGGACCTTAATTATCATGACATTTTTATTGTTAGAACCCACGCCTCTTGGCTTTCTCCCTGAAGAAAAGAAATGTTTTGTCCATTACGGAGGTCACTCTGCATGGAGGCTAAGAGCATGGGCTCTGGCCCACTTTCTAGGTATGGAATCTTGTCCCTTATCAGGTAAGTGGTCTAAGGCAAGTTCCTTAACTTCTCTGTGACACAGTTTCTCCATCCATTAAGTGGAGGTAATAGGAGTACCTATCTCACAGATTTGTTGGGAGGACTTAAGGAACTAAAGCATGTGAAAGCACAATGCCTGGCAGGGGGTCAGCACCCCCTCGCCCCCCAAAGTTAGCTATTTATACTATGAAGCAGAGAAAAATATTTTGGTGAAGTAACCACACATGGTTAAATTTTGGAAGCCTGCCCGATATGCACTTAGGTTGACCAAACAAGTGAAAACCGGAGGCTTAGTCATAGTGACCACCCATTCCGTTTTGTAAACATAGATAGCAACTTATTTCATTGTGTTAATTTTGACAATAACATATGGATAACCCTTTCCCGATTCACTGATATGCTATCAAAACGCTCAAAATAATTTTTGACAAGTTTTGATTTATGGACACTCTGGAACTCACTGTTCTCAGACGGCAGGCAGGGAGGAAGCCATACCTGATAGGTGTGGATGGTAAACATGGACTACTGAGTCCTGGTGGCTTCCTACTTCCAGATGTTTTCTCTCCACTGCTGTATCTCCAGATGCAGAAGGCTTGTCTGCACCATGTCTGTAAATTTATTCAGAATCCATACTTCAGCTAAATGCTCCAGCCTCCTTCCATTGCCCCCTCACCTCTGCCAGAGGAAACCAAGAACAAGGAAGGGCAGCACACACGGTCAACAGGGGCAACAGAGTTCCCCAACACTCTTTCAAATTCCTTTCTCGTTCCCCACCTCTGATCTCTAACCCCATCCTAACTTCTCATTTCAGAAAACAGAGCTACCCAGAGTCACCGAGCTGAGGACTTACGTGTCCTGAGACCTCTCCCAGCCTGTAATAGTTTAACTTCTCTTTGCCAGGCCCCCTTGGAACCCCTTGTGCTCTGAGGGAACAGGTGGTTCTCTCTCCCTGCTATTCCCTCAAGGAACACTTCTCTGTATTCTCCAAGTTTAGAAAGCAAAGCACAGCCCAAGGGGATAGAGAATGTCAGGTGCGTCAAACTTGGTGCTGGGAATATTCCCAGGGTCTCCTCGGACTCATAGTCATGTCCCATATGTGCGACTCAACTTCCCCACTTGTAGGGAACTAAGGGTTGAGGAACAATGGTGGGTATTTTGGAAGAAGGTGGTGTCAATAGCGGTGAATTGTTATTATTATTATTATTATTATTATTATTTTGGTATGGTTGGGATAGATTAATACGGGGGAACAACAGTTTTGAGGCAATGGCAAGATGTGGTTTGTGGTGTGTGTGTGTTTATGTGCTAGCCCAGGGGCAAGTGATAAAGGTAGATTAGAGTTTTAAGTTGGTTTATGAGGCAGTATCAGGTTCTTTGGGTTTAAGGAATGTTTATGTCAGGGCCTCACTAGTGTTGGATTTTCAGTATAGAGTCAGAATGACGTTTTATATGTTTTATCCATTGAGGAAGCATTTAGAATCGTTCCAGTTTTAGCCGCAATGGTAGCTCAGCAGCTCCTTCTAGTTGCTGGCCTCTGTTAGCTGATGTGGAGTCATCTGTCCTCCAGGGAGCACCTCTGGCTCATAGGTCAAGGAGGAGAATGCAGCCCTTGCTCATATGATGATGGGAACCAGCCACAAGAATTTCTGTACATATCAAAGGAAGTGGGTCATATTCAGGAGAGGCTAGACTTTCTGTTAAGCTATATTTAAGATTCCTGAAAGTTAAACTCTGAGACACCCCAGTTTCACATGAAAAAGAACTAGCCAAGTGCTTGGCTGGCTGGGTTTCTTCCCTCCACTCCTTCTTCCTCTTTCCTTCCTTCCTTGCTCTCTCCTTCTTTTCATCCCTTCCTTCTCTTCTTTTCCTTTTTTCTACTTTATCCTCTTCTAAAAAGAATGGAGTTGTTTAGAAAGATAAATATAACAAAGGAGATAAAATAAATTAAAAATAGCTAAGGGACAAGAAGGAAAAAAGGCAAAGTGTTAGGAAGAAGATGATGGTGAGCTTGAGGTGAGGGCAGAAAATCAGTCGGAAGTTCTGACACATTTGTTAGAAGCTCATTTAACTCTGAGCTCAGTAATAACCAAAGTGGAGGGGTGAGAAGGTCATTTGTATGGTTCTCAGTATCCAAGACATAAAAACAAATAGATTATTTAGGATACATCATCAGTTCTGGCTCTGTGATCTGAGAGAATTATCTCATGTGGGTTTTCATGAAGAGAGTATTGTGCAATACAAAGAAAAGCCTTCTCAACAAGGTCCTTAGGGGAAACATAGCAAATTCTTCTGACCTCAGTGGAGACCTAGGGGGCATCCTGCCAAGATCCAATTTAGCCCAAGTGATCCTAAGGGGGCCCATAGAACATGCAGGTATGCAGCTCTCTGATGAGGTGGATTACCTCAGTGTTAGTCTTTACTTAGGACAGTGGTTCTTACTGTAGCGATGCCCCTGACTTTCCCAGAGGGTTGTCAGATGGGCTACAGGGCACTGTGCACCCTCTAACATGGAATGCACTTTTTGTATACATGTAGAAATGTGCTTTTATCTTCTGGGGATGATAGACAGTGTTTTCAGTAGATTCTCACATGGATCTTAAAATAGATTGAGCCATCTGTGCAGAGGACTGGTGCTTAGGATGTCCTCTATGGGTGTCATTTATCTCCATTAGGTTTTGACAGTTGTGTTGGTGGTGATGAGTTCTGGATTAGCAAGTGCTCAGATGTCACTCCTTGAGTGTTTTCTAAGGGCAGAGCAATTAGTTTTTGCCATCAGCCATACTGGGCTGGGAATGAGATCTGCCTGGGGAGGTTGAGGAGCCTAATGAGAACAGGGGACTTTGCACGTTCTAGTTAATGTGATTGGCATCCTGGAGTAGGACAGTGCACCCCTGCCAACTTAGGAGGTTAGCTCAGCTCTGCTTGGCTGTGAGCCTGGAAAGTTCCCCTGGTAAAACCAAGCCTCCCATAGAAAAGGACTCTGGAATCTGCTCTAACAAATGATCAAGGCCACAAAATTTCTATGCCAAAGAGCAGGGCCACCATAATGTTAGCCTAGAACTTTCCTTTTGTAGCTCTGTTTTTAAATTTCAGAAGTAGTAGACGCTCATTGTAAAATATTCAAATAATTCAGATATTTAATTAGTAAAAGTGAAAGTCTCTCCTCCCAATCCCAATAGAACTTTTCATTTATACACAAATTAGTACATACACAAATGAAACTGTGCTATTTGTATTGTTCTGCAACTTTTTCCGCTTATAGAATATTGTATCAGTGCATATAGACAGCACTGATATTAAAAATATTTAACCACTAGAATACTAATATAAATTAATTTATAAAAACAAAATACATTTCCATTTAGTTTATAACTCAACTAAACTGTATACATCAGGGGTCAGTAAACTATGGCCTGCTGGCCAAATCAGGTCCATTGCCTGTTTTTGTAATAAGGTTTTATCAGAACACAGCACACTCATTCACTCATGTATTGTCTATACCTGCTTTTGCACTATAACGGCAGAGCTGAATAGTTGTGACAGAGACAGTATGACTTGCAAAGCATTTACTATCTGGCCCCTTACAGAATAAGTTTGCTGAACCCTGATAAATATCACAGCACTGCTTAACAAATCATTACAAGCTGGAGGGCACATACTTTGCCAAATTATTTTAATAATTTCCAAATAATTTGTTGATTTAAAAAGATTTTATAGAAATGTGATACACATAAGGAAAATCATGCGAGTCACAGGAGATTTGAGTTGTCACAAAATGAGCACACCCGTTTAACCCCTACTGAACACTTACCAGCCCCTCAGAGGCTCCTCCTTCCCATGCCCCCTTCTCATCACTGTCCTTTGCTCTACTCCCTATCCTGACTTCTAACACTACAGATTAGGTTTTCTGATTTTTGACGTTTATATAAATGAAATCATATCACATGCATTTTTTTGTTCCTGGCCTCTTTTGTTCAAGATTATGTTTCAGAGATTTTAGTAGAAAAAAAGTTTTTTCAGATTTTTGGTTTATGTAGCCCTAGCTAGTTCATTCTCATTGTTTTATAGTATTCCCTTGTATTGATATATTTCAATATCATTAATGATGGTATTGTTAATAGACATTTGGATTGTCTTCAGTTTTTGATTCTGCTGAGTAATGCTGCTATAAACATTCTTACAAATGTTTGGAACACATTTCTACACCTTGGTGTTGGGCATATACCATGGTCATAGGATATGCATGTACTCAATTATAGTAGATGGCGCCAAATCATTTTCCCAATGGACTTGTTGCAATTTGCCTCCCATCAGTAGCCTGTGAGTTCTAGTGCTCTTTCTTCGTCAACACATGTGATTTTGCTTTCCATTTCTCTGAAAACTAATGAGATTGAGTCCCTTTTCGTTTGTTTCTTGGCCATTCACAAATTCTTTTGTGAAGAGCCTGTCCAAGTCCCTTGCCCACTTTCCTATTGGGTGGCCTGTCTTTTTCTTACCGTTGAGTTTTTTAACAAAAATATGTAGTGGATAAAATATATCCACAACGGTGTTGTAGTTATATGTAATGCAAATAATTTCTTCTACTCTGTGGCTTGACTTTTCATTTTCTCAGTGATGTCTTTTGACGAATAGAATTTCTCAATTTTTTTTTTTGCTTTTTCTCCCAAAATCCCCCCAGTACATAGTCGTATATTTTAGTTGTGGATCCTTCTAGTTGTGGCATGTGGGACGCTGCCTCATCATGGCCTGATGAGTGGTGCCACGTCTGTGCCCAGGATCCGAACTGGTGAAACCCTGGCCCACTGAAGCAGAGCGCACGAACTTAACCACTAGGCCATGGGGCTGGTCCCTAATTTCTCAATTTTAATGTAAAGTAATTATCATTTTTTTCGCCTTTGTCGTCACTCCATTTTGTATCTTATTTAAGAAAAAATTTCCTATTCCAAGGTCATAAAGATATTCTGATATTTTCTATAAAATTTGTTGTTTTACTTTTTATGCTTAGGTCTACAAGTGTGAATTAATTATTTTACATGGTGTGAGATAGAGGTTCTCCCCGACCCCACATGGATATCCAGGTAACCCAGAACCCTTTCTTGGAAAGGTGTCCTCTGACCGTTGCTTTGCAGGGCCACCTTTGTCATGACTGAGCATCTACATATGTGAGGGTCTGTTTTGGGTGTCCCTATTTTATTCCTTTGGTCTATTTGACTACCTTTGAGCCATTATCACCCTAACTTAATGACTGTCATTTTATGATAAGTCTGGATATCTTGTGGAATAAGTTTCCCACTTTGTTCTTCTTTTTCAAGTCAGTTTTGGCTAATCTTGGCTTTTTGCCTTTTCGTGTAAGTTTATGAATTAGCCTACAAATGCTTCCAAACATATCTGCTTGGGTTCTGAATGGGATTTTACTGAGTCTATACTTTAATTTGGAGAGGATGGCATCATTAAAATATTCCATGTTCTAATCTGTGAACTTTTGTGTATATCCCTCCATCCATATATGTCTTATTAAATTTCACTCAATCAAGTTTTATAATTTTCTGTGTAGAAGTCTTCCACATCTTCATTTGATTTATCTTCAGGTATTTGACTTTTAATGCTAATTAAAATGATATATTTAAAAAACTCATCTTTGTAGCTTTAATGGAAATATAATAGGTTTTTGTAGCTTGACCTTGTATCCAGCAACTCTGCAAAACTCACATTAATTATAATGAGTCATGTGCAAAATTTTGGGATTTAATAAATTTATAACAATATCATCTGTGAATAAAGGCAGTTATTTCTTCCATTCAAATATTTATGCCTTTTGTTCTTTTCCTTGCCATGTTGCCTTAACTAGGAATTCCAATGTAGAAGTTGTAATAGTGGGCATTCTTGTCTCATTCCAAATCTCAGGGGGAAAGCATTAAATATTTCATCTAAGTGTGATGTTTGTTATAGTTTTTGTAGGTACTCTTTATCAAATAAAGGAAGTTCTCTTTTTTTCCTAGTTTGCTAAGAGTTTTTATTTTTGCTTTCTATTAATTATAAACTGACATTAAATGTCATCAAATGTTATTTCTACATTTGTTAGATAATCTTATTATTTTCTTTATTCTATTAATGCGGTAAATTACATTGATTGATTTAGACTGTTTAAACAACCATGCCTTATTGAAAGAAATCTACATGCCATGATATACTTTAATTTTTATATCTTGCTGTATTTCATTTGCTAATGTTTTGTTTAGGATGTTCATGAGAAACATTGGGCTCTAATTTTCCTTTTTTGTAATGCACTTTTCAGGTTTTAGCATTGCAATGCCTATTCTGCATGACCACCATGGTGGGGTCTTAGATAGAAATCAAATTTGTGACCCACAAGAGGCTTCACCCAGCACCAAACTGACAAAAATGATGGACAATATATCATGCGCTGCAAGAGAGCTGTAGAAGTCTTGTTTATCCTCTGTGCATCTTCCTATGTCCACAATAATTTCACACTAGAATGTAAATGGTGGTGAAAGATGAGCCGGACTATCTCAGGTCAAGAATTGCACCAGATCTGGGATCTCTTTGGCTTTTATATCTTGGTTATCATGTAGCCCTCTGTGGGATGTATTTCTAGCTCCTATTTTTCTGTGCAGCTGCCTCTTGTCAATCACTGGTTACCCAATAGTCAATCTTAACAAATAGGCACAGCTGCTGGTTTACTACACAGTAGGATCCTAATTTGTTTTGGATCTGGTAGCCTTCTATACATTCTTTGAATTACTGTTGCAAGATGTGGAACCAGGAGTCAAATCCTCAGATTTTCTGGAGGATGAAGAAATGATTATAGTCCACCTGTTAATTCTTCCTTCCGGTTTCCTCCGACAGTTGTCAATACTTCCTTGCCATACATTCCTTAGACATTTAAAAGTAATTAATATAGTAACTTCTACATTATTTTATGTACAAAAATAGACGTTCAGAACTCTGAAACACTAGGACCTCTATCATCCAATTAAGAATTGAAATTCCTTCCCAATAATCACATTGAACTATCACTATATTGCCTCACAAGATTTCTAATACACCTTTTTCAGCTGGGCTTTTCCTTCTCACTATCACTTGCATTTTTTATAGGCTTCAACAGAGGCGTTGAGTTGCATCTGTAACTTTTCCAAAGCTAAATTTACTTCTTTTTCTGGTTGATAAGTCTCCATGGGTATTATATCAATCAGAAACTTTAGTTTGACTTCCCCAAATATCTTTTAATTCTGGCAACCACTTTGTACCTATGTTCCATTTTCATTTATCTTTATAACAATCTAAAAATTCTTTACTATGCCATATACTGTGGCAGAGAGACTAAATAATGTTTAACACATCCACACGAGTTATAACAATGTCAATTTCCTAACCTTCCCAGCAAAAATACCACTTTCTCGTTTGCCATCTATTTCCCATTACTGGCATAATTACTAAAGGTCATTGCTCCGTAAACTCTAGGTCCCATCTGGTCTGGGGGAATGCTTGTACTTCATGCAAGAAAGAACAAGTTTTATATTAACTCAGGATTTCGGTATCATTGTGGAGCATTGCCCATCTGTCTCCATGGGGATGATCCAAGCTTGATCCTTATGCTGTTCAAACTCTACCAATTGTATCACAGAAAGCTAAGTTCCTTTCTACTTTTTGACACTGTGGCTCTAAAGGAGTATCAGTAAATCTCATGCCTACCAGTAAAATCTTTCCATAGTTTAGACTGGCCATGGTGTTCCCACAAATGAATCTCCTCTTCGCTGCGCCTGTAGGCAACTGGCCACTGCTGTTTAAATATATCAGATGCTACTGCTATCAACATGGCATTTGTTCCTCCCTGGGTGAGGATATACGTTCTCTCCAATAGTTATTGACAAGGAAGATCCTGAGTTAGTTTAGTAAATGCATATTCCATTCAAATATTGCTTCATCATATATCTGGGCCAGGTGCCAAGTTCAGCCAGTTTTCTGGAAGAGGACTCCCTCTAGTGACCATTTAGACTATAATAGTGAGTCTCCAGGAAAGTAATTTCTACTTAACTCAACACACTTAATCAAGTTCCTAATGGCCTAAGTCCTTCTTAGTCCTCTAGGATCAAAATTGTTGCCCTGAGTATTCGTGGCGTGAGACTAATTCAAGCACACCATGTGCACCAAAAAAGTGTTGTGTTCCTCAAGAGATTGCCAGGTGAGCATATTCACTAAGCAGGTGCACTTCAGTTCAAGTATCCCAAAGCCTTCCCCAAATCATTATTTCTTGGAAGTTCCAGAGTGAAATCATCATTAATATGCAACAACTCTTTCATGCCAATATTCCCCTCTTGGACATCATTGTGATTCCTTGAATCCTGCTGGTATAGTTTTCCCTCCACATTCATATCTGGTGTAGTTAAAGGAGCAAATTAGATTCGAACATACTTGGCAGACAACAGCAATGCATCTCCCTCATACTCAGGTACTTGCTTTAACCAGGTGTCATCCTGCTTTACAGAACGTAAGCTGGCAGTTGTTAGCTGACAGTCACAATATATCCAGTGAGGCTCAAAGGCAGGAATTTTCTTAGGGCTACAGAGAATCAGCATGATAAACATAACAACAAAATGTGACTAAAATGATAATCCCAACCTACTGTTATCTAGGCAGATCATTAAGAAACTCTGGTGTCTTCTTTCCAAATTGTATTTTTAAGGTCTCAAGAAATTGTTATAGTGTAGCTTTGGTCCAATTCTCCTTCTCAGAGGAAAATGAATCCTGGGGCATCTTCCTGTATTGACCATAACTCAGCACCCTATATGAGAGAAACAGCTAAGAATATTACTCTCGGGGCCGGCTCCGTGGCCGAGTGGTTAAGTTCGCTCGCTCCGCTGCGGCTGCCCAAGGTTCAGATCCTGGGCGCAGACATGGCACCGCTCGTCAGGCCACGTTGAGACGGCGTCCCACATCCCACAACTAGAAGGA